>NC_081342.1:72331346-72492080 GCF_029784015.1 Lycium ferocissimum | reverse complement strand
TTGAAAAAAAGGGTTTTTTTCCCACTCTGCCCCAAACTTTCAAGCCTTTTCTCTCATGTTTTTTTTTTTTTTTTTTTTTGGAATTTAATTTATGATACGTTTCAAATTAAGTTACCTGTAGTATAGGTACTTCTCTGGTTCACTCTATGTGAAAGAACTTGTGCATGTGTTGTGCATGTGTTCTCAAATGCCTATTAGATAGTTAAGTTAATTACATGAAATTATGTATATACATGAGCCTCAATAGGAATATGCATGAGTTTTTACGGCTTATTAAGACAAATGCACATAATTATAGAAGGTGACATATTTTAAGTTTTAACTTATCTACATAATGGACGCTTAAAAATATCCCCAAAAGTATTTTTTTTTCAAAATTTGAACATAAAATTAATAAAATAGAATACGCATTATGTGTTCGGGTGTCAAGGTGAAACAAAACTTAGTTTGTTGTCAAATAAAATTTACTGATAAATTTAAGCTTTTAACGACCATGATGTTTTAAGCCAAAAAAAGAAGAGAGAAACTAAGAGCCCGTTTGGATTGGCTTATAAGTTGGTCAAAAAAATTAAGTTTTTTTAATGTTTTTTATTTTGATTAAAAAAAAAAATAGCTTAAATTGTTAAAAGTATTTAAAAAAAACTAAAAGAAAATTTTTCCAAAAACTTTTTTTTTTCAAAATTTTATTTTATTTTAAAAAACCCCAATTTTTCCCCTTTTATCTTTTAAAATTTTTGTTAATTCTAATACCCCCTTAATTTTAAAAAACCCAAAAAATATTTTTATCAAAAAACGTAATTGATTATTTATAAAATAACTTTCGGTCAAAAATAATTTAAGAATGCTTAAAAACCACTTTTTTTAAATAACCAAACGGGTTTTTAAAAAAAGGGGTTTGGAAAAAAACCCAAAAATTTTATTTTTTTTGGGAAATTTTGGGAATTTGGGGGAAAATGGTTTGTTTTTAATTTTTACGAATTTTTTATTTTTAAGTATTAAATTAAAAAAATAAATAAATTTTTTGGTGTTTTTAAATTTCCTTTCCAATTACTTTAATTTTGATGGCAAAAAAAAATTGGAAAAATTTCGAGGGAGCAAAGGGATTATTGGGAGTGAGTGCACGAAAGGGGTAGTTCAGTAATATTAAAATTTTTTCCGGGGAACCCTTTTTCATTTAATTTAAAAAAATTCCTACTTTTTGTCTCCCCTGTTTTTTTACCTTTAAAAAATTCTCAATTGTACTTCCAATTTGCCCTTTGGGGTTTTGTTTGGTTTTTAGAAACATTTGGTGAGTTTTCTTTCATTGTTTCTTAAAAAACTTGTCGTTTCTGTATTGTTATTATTGTTAAATTGTGCTGTAAGTTTGAGAAAAATGATCAAAATAGTTCTTAATGTATGGGTTTTAATACTATTTGGTCCTTAATATAGGGGTGGGGGTGGGTGGGGGGTGGAAGGGGGGAAGGTGGGTGGGGGGGAGGGGGGTGGGTTTGGGGGGTGGTGGGGGGGGAGGTTTCTGGCAAAATCACCCATTAAGGTAGATTAAATTTTTTCCTTCTTTCTGTGTTCGTTCCTTAAAACTAGGAAGAATGTATTGATGAAACTGAGTGCTGCAACCTTTTAGGAACACGAAGATAATGACTGGGTAAGAGCTGAGGAGCTTGTTAAGAGCGGAGGAAGAGACGAAGTGGAACTAGTCAGCTGTAGCACCAGAGGCTTTGTTGTAAGTCTACTTACTACCCCGACTCATCCTATTACTTCATTATTATTATTATTATTATTATTTTTTATATACTCCCTCCGTTCCAATTTATGTGAAGGTGTTTGACTGGGCACATAGTTTAAGAAAGGAAGACTTTTGAAACTTGTGGTCTAAAATAAGTCACAGAAATTTCTGTGGCTATAAACCATTTCATTAAGGGTAAAATGGGAAGTTTGAAGTTAAATTGTTACTAAATATGGGAAGATTTCATTCTTTTTGGGACTGGCTAAAAAGGAAAGAGTGTCGCTAAATTAGGACGGAGGGAGTATATACTTTTAACTTATTTTTCACTTTTATTTTATTTAGTATGATGATGATATGATATGAGCTTAAATGAAGAAATGAGGATTCATATTGCTGACTGAGGTGTAGTTGATGTTGAAGGTGCATCTGCTCTTAACTTATTTCTAACGGAAACTCTTTTTACGTCTTTTTACAGGTATCTTTTGGTTCCTTGATAGGATTTTTGCCATACCGCAATCTAGCAGCCAGGTGGAAATTCTTAGCCTTTGAATCTTGGTTGAGGCAAAAAGGCTTAGATCCATCCCTGTACAAGCAAGGTTTGGGTATCATTGATGGTTTTGGCAAGGCAGCTTCTCCTGAGGCGGGAATAGATCCACAAGTTGCTAAAAATGGTGATCAGGAGATCTCACCAGACATGAAACTTGAAGATCTTCTCAGGATTTATGACCAAGAGAAACTCAAGTTCTTATCATCGTTTGTTGGTCAGGTGAGGAGGCTTTCCTTATTTAAAGCATGTTTGGCAAGCTTTTAAAATCAGCTTATTTTGAAAATTGCTTTTCAAAAAAGTACTTCTGCTGAGTAGTAGTTTGTGTTTGGCTAATCAATTTGAAAAGCACTTTTGAGCAACAATTAGTGTTTGACCAACTTTTTAAAAAATAGCTTCTAAGTGTATTTTCTCAAAAGTGATTTTCCCAAAAAGTACTTTTGGGGAGAAACTATCTTTTTTAGCTTCTCAAAAACAGCTTCTGCTTCTACTCAAAAACACTTTTTCTTCTCCTAAAAGCTTCAACCAAAACCTCAACTTTGAATATAAGCACTTTTGACCTTGGAGAAGCTTAGCCAAACAGGCAATTAATCTCAATCTTAGAACTCTGAGAAAGACCATAATTTGTGATCCTGTCATGTAGAGGATCAGAGTAAGTGTGGTGTTGGCTGACAGAAATTCCAGAAGGCTAATATTTTCGATAAAGCCAAAAGAAAAGGAAGAATTGGTTGAGAAGAAGAGAAGCCTTATGGTAAGAACATTACATTGTCTAAAGCTTGCAATTTTTTTTGCGTAATTTTTATCAAATTGGCCATCTCACAAAAATCCAAGCTTCTATGGAATGTGGTATTCGGTTTTCTATGTTAACGAATGAATATTACGACTGACTTCAAGATATCCAATCTAACTTCTTTCTCCTTGTTCTATATTGTTCTTTATTTCTCCTCGTTCTATATTGTTCTATATTTCTCCTCGTTCTATATTGTTCTATATTTCTCCTCGTTCTATATTGTTCAGAAGAGAAAATCCTGAAAATAGATAGGCACACTTGTAGAAGGAAATAAGCTTGGTATCGCTTTTAATAAGATAATAGAGGGAGCACCCAAGGGTGAGCTGGTCAATGATGTGGGTGAATTTGTTTGCATTGCAGGCACAAACACTAGGTGACTTCGAGTGGTGGATAGAGGATGTTCCTGTGTTGATGGACAGTAGTAGGTGCATGGAATTACAAAAAATTCAAAAAAAAAAATCCACTGTAGTTCACTATTAATTTGTTGAGTAATCGGTTTTCTCTAACTTATGGAACTTTCAATCTAGATGTATTTGAGCTTCTTATGGCAGTAACTCCAGTTTGAAGAAAATTCTGGAAAATATCTTACATCATTAAATCTCCTAATGCATTTTAATATGTTTCCAGTTTCAAGTGCCCTTCCTTGCTCTTTAGTCTGTCCCTGCTCTCTGCTTTAATGTACATGTGGCTCTTAATCAGGAACAGAAAAAGCTCGTATTGTGTATAGATTTAGGCACTTTATCGGTGTACTTTGTAGTTTGTATGCATTTCTTGTAGTCCTGTGAAACTTTCATGCAACAAGTTATGGAGACTTCCTCTGTCAATATATGTTGAATATGCAATATTGACTTCTTCCACCTTTGAAATAAAGTTAGTCGTTGAGAACCCACTCCCTTCCTCCCACAAAAAGAAGGAAGAAAAAAGGGCAATTCTCAATAGCTCTAGTATGTTGGTTTTGGGAATATGCAAATATTTCCTATGTATTTTAGATAGTAACTGTATGCTATCTCTCAGTGTTAGTTAATCTGGATCTTGCTCCCATAGTGAAGTCACTGAGCTTGTGTAATTTGCATTGCAGGCAAAACTTCAAGTCGGGGATGTGGTAAAATGTTGCATACAAAAAATTACCTACTTCGGTATATTTGTTGAGGTATAACAATGATGTAGCATGAGCTTCTCATGACAGATAACTCCAGCTAACTATTGATTACATCTTAAATTTGCAATATTTAATATAGGTTGAAGGAGTACCTGCCCTAATTCACCAGACAGAAGTCTCATGGGATGCCACTCTAGACCCTGTGTCATATTTTAAAATTGGCCAGGTAGTTTCTTCTCAATAAGACAGTAACTATACATAACAAATTTTGTACTTCCTCCGTCCCGATTTATGTGATGCACTTTGACTAGGCACGGAGTTTAAGAAAGAAAAGAAGCTTTCGAAATTTGTGTGGCTATAAATCATCTCATTAAGGGTAAAATGGGAAGTTTCAAGTTAAATTTTTTCTAAATATAGAAAGGTATCATTCTTTTTGGGACAAAATGAAAAGGAAAGTACATCACATGAAATGGTACAGAGGAGTAATTCATATCTTCTGATGTAAAAGTGAAATGAAATTTAGCGGATGATTATAGATAAGTATAGTGTTTTGAGTTGTGAAAGATCCATGCTGGCTTGGAGTATTGGAGGTTAAACGCATCATATATTCTCTGATTATGTCAGAACTAACTATTTTAAAGATATCTTACTCTCTTGTTTTTTGGAAATTTTTCCTTGTAGATTGTGGAGGCAAAAGTTCACCAGTTAGACTTTTCACTTGAGCGCATCTTTTTGTCGTTGAAGGAAATAACGGTAATCTGTCTGTTTTCTTTCCTGACATTATTAGGTAAGATTGAGATTGACCTGTGCGTTTTTATGTACCTTTTGCAGCCAGATCCCATGATGGAGGCGTTGGAGGCTGTTGTTGGTGATCATGATAATTTGAATGGAAAACTCCAAGCAGCAGATCAAGATACTGAGGTTTATGTTCTCTCTCTCTCTCTCTCCTTATTTATTTTTATTTTTTTATTTTTTTTGTGTTTTATGTTCTCACCCTTGTGATTGAACAGTTTTATTCCTTTTGAACTTCATTCAATTTACCAAAGACACCTTAGATCAATACGTCATCGTTGTCCTCGATTTCAGTTAAAAGAACACTTATGGCCTGTTTGGCCATATATATATTTTTTGCTTTTTTTCAAATAAAAAATTCAAAACAGTGTTTGGTCATACGACTGGATTGATTTTTTGAAATAATTTTTGAAGATGAGTTTCAATTTTAAAAAATGGTTTTGACAAGCTATATAGTTTTTCTCTTCAATAAACATCTTGTCCTCTTGGATATTATTAAGATTCATGTTGAGTTGGAGTTGTGTACAGTACAAGTACTTGTTAGCAGTGGCGGATGTAGCCTTTCGTTACCGGGTTCATCTAAACACAGTACTTTTAACGCGGTGTATAAATTTATGTGTAAAAATCTATTGAAAATGCAACAAGTAGAATGAACCCACAATTTTTAAAATTATCATGAAATCATTGCTGAATCTGATCTTAGATTGTAATATACATTTGCATTTGTCTATAGCTGATGGTAGAATTTTAATTTAATGTTGGACAGTGGCCGGACGTGGAATCACTTATCAAAGAATTACAGCAAGTCGAAGGTATCTCCTCTGTGTCAAAAGGGCGGTACTTCTTGAGCCCTGGTTTGGCTCCAACATTTCAGGTAACACCTTACATAAGACATAAGCAATATAACTATTTGCCTTAACGTAGCTTTCATTCATATATAGTACTCCCTCCATCCCAATTTACGTGAAGGTGTTATGAGTGGGCATGGAGTTTAAGAATGAAAGGAAAACTTTTGAAACTTGTGGTCCAAAATAAGGCTTCATCTCATTAGGGGGTAAAATGGGAAGTTTAAAGTTAAATTGTTGCTAAATATAGAAATGTGTTACTCTTTTTGGGAGTGAAAGAGTGTTACATATTGGGACGGAGGGAGTATCAGTTTATGGCACGTTTTTAGGCGCAATACTTACAGCAAATGTATTAGGCTTGGCACGTTTTTAGGCGCAATACTTACAGCAAATGTATTAGGTTTTTGATTGGTTCACTCAAAGCATGTAAGAGATGGTGATTTTGACTGTGCATTGCTGGCTTTATTGTTTTGGAAGATTTTAATCATTGATTTTCTATCAGGTTTATATGGCATCCATGTTTGAGAATCAATACAAGTTACTTGCTCGGTCAGGAAATAAAGTACAAGAGGTAAAATTTCAAAGTTCTCCTTATTTTGCCTTAATGTTGCGTCATAAATCATAATTTTATCTATCAATTCTTTTTCTGCAAAAGAAGGGTAAAGTTGCAGTTCTTAAAGATGTGTCGTGAAATCATGATTAAAACGTTTAGTTCTCCTGTTCATATCCATCGAGTATTTAGTTGAAGTTTCTTTGATGTCTGGAAGTGTAAAATGCTTGACGTGTTGTAGTCTGACAAATTTCTTGGATAACTTATCACCCTTTCCTGAGAATGAAATTCTATAATTTTACACCCGAGCGTGTGGCCCGGTGGTCAATGAAGGTTGAGAATCATGAGGTCTCGGGTTCAAATCCTAGCGGAAGCAAAAACATGGGGTGATTTCTTCCCATCTGTCCTAGGCTTGGTGGACAGAGTTACTCGATACCTGAAGTGGGAGGTAGTAGGTACCCCATGGATCTAGTCGAGGTGCACGCAAGCTTGTCTGGACACCACGATTAAAAAATAAAAAAATCTGTAATTAGGCGTAGTTGGAGACCATTGATGTCGAAGAATTATGAAGAAAGAAAAGAGAGAAGCGACAAAGAAAGAAGGAAAAGAAGTATCATTTTCTCTTTGAAAGACTATGGGTATAAGAGGTTATATAGGGCTGTAATCGAGCTGGATTGTCATGAGCTTATCAGGGAACTTAAAGTACAGATTCTTGGTGATGTTGGTTGCGGTTGATGTGTCATTAAATCCTGGAAAAAGAAGAGAGAAAAACCATTTTTTTTTCCTTTCCTTGTTATGTTGGTTTTTCTTGTTAATTATTTGGGAGCAGGAGGTTCACATTCTCAACGTGATACTTAAGAGCGTAAAATTATGTTTTAGATGATAGATTTGGACATCGATTTAGAAGGTCCACACAAACGCCACCATCGATGTGAGATCTTTGCAATGTTGGAAACTCGGTCTACTTAATGCTAGTTATAACCAGTGGTGTCAAAGGCACACTTAAAGATCGCTTAAGCTTGAAACAATGCGCAAAACATCTTGAGCGCTTCCCCTCGCTTAGCGGGTGTTCCAGTGTCGTCGTAAAGGCTCTAAGGCATACTTTTCCTTGCCAGTGAGTGTTATCCTGCATGGGCAACAATAAACAATTGATAGTTCACTTTACCATAATTGTTTTTTCAATTTCTTTGCCCATATATTTGTAATTCATGCTTGTCATTAGTCTTGGACTACACATACATATTTGTATTTTTCTCCATTTTCGCCTTTCTTTCATTAAAGCCCACGCTTTATTTGCACTTTGTGCTTAAAGCTCCTACGGACCTTAGAGCTTTTTTACGCTTTTCGCCTTTGACAACGCTGGTTATAATGTGTGTAATGACCTCAAGGTTAAGTTTTACCTCTACCTGGCTATAACTTGTCCATCCGAAGATGTCTTTTTGTCATGTCATTACATGTTTACCAACTTGTAACTTCAGTACTAAGTACCATTTACTCAGATATTTATATAAATAGGTAAATCCTTTTTATGGCAATACTCATTGGTGCTATGTAGGGAAACAGCCTCTTTATCAAAGATATATATATACATAGGTACACTTCCTTTTATGGCACATTGTGAGATTCATTGGGTATGTTGTTGTTGTTGTACTCATTGGTGCTAAGTGGGCATTGTTTTGTGCAGGTGATAGTGGAAACATCATTGGGTAAAGAGGAAATGAAATCTGCAATTCAATCTTGTACAGATAAAGTTGAATAACCTATCAAATCAAATAACAATAATAAGAAGAAAGTGACCAATCTTTCTGTGGAGGCAGCCAACGGATGGTAAAGCTTTGAAACCGGACTAGCAGAAGTTGAAGTTATAACAGCAGATGCGAAGAAGAGAAATGACCGAGGAGGTATCCTATTCCGAACACAAATGCTATCGATTTATCGTTTAGGTCTTCGAGAATCTGGTGAGCTGATAGTGAATTCTGGCCATTCTCATGTTGCATTTTTGATCCTGGTTATGACCATGGATTATGTCAACAAAATATTTTTGGTTATTTTTCTTCTCTTATGTTTGTTAATATATATATATTTCTCTTTTCTGATGAGTTAGGAGCTTATGCAAGGTCTATGACATATTGTATGTGTACACGTCAACGCGATCAATCAATTACACTTCGATTCCAAATAAGTTGAAGTCGGTTATATGAATCGTTGTATATCCATTTTGCCTTATTCAGGTCCATGCCTAAATCACCAGGGCACAAAGAATTCAATATTTAAGAGGATTTATCATGTTATGACACTGTATTCATGTTAATATTTTTGGTAAATAAAAGATTTTATTAATAAAATGAGTATCAAAATCTTGATATAATTTATCCGATATAGAAAATGAAGTAAGTTATCCAAGTTATAATTTTGAAATATCCTAATTTTGAACCAAACAACCCCAAGAGATTCTGATGGGAATATGGAAGGTCCCTTATTGGGTGGTAAACTCATTTTCTCGAAAAAATGATCAAAATGGTCCTAAATGCATGGGTTTTGATTCCATTTGATCCTTAATGTATAGACATAATGAAAATGGTCCATAATGCTTCATGCCTACTATGGGAAAGCTCAACCACTTTGGGATAACTGCCCCGAACAAACATCATGGGTTGTCAAGAAGATAATCAAGGCAAGGGAGTATATAGAAAAGGCAGGTATGCAAATGATAGAGTTTTTGGAATGGCCAACCTTCTCTATTAAAAAGATGTATCTACTAAGGTAACTTGGAAGAAGATCACCTGTAACAACTACGGGATGCCCAAATGGATATTCATACTAAATCTGGCTGCTCAGAGGAGACTACTCACAAGGGATCGACTAGCTTCGTGGGGTATTACGCAGGATGTGATGTGTCCCCTATGTAATGACGAGAATGAAACATTGAATCACTTATTCTTCACCTGCTCGTATGCCGCTAGCATTTGGGAGAAACTGCTTCAGTGGCAAGGTATGGCTAGACCAATCTTAGGTTGGGTGGATGAGCTACACTGGGCGACTACAAATGCACAAGGGAATTCAGCTACTGCCGCTGTGTATCGAATGACCTTGGCTGCATGTGTTTATCAGGTATGGAAGGAGAGGAACCTGCGCATTTTTGAAAATAAGAGTAGGCCACCAGCTCCTATTCTTCGTATGATAATCCAAGAGGTGACGATGAGAGGTGCAATGCAGAGAAAATTAGCTAGCAAATTTGAAAAGCTCAACTTTTACCCGTAGTACAGAAGGTGTTAGCATAGTGTGAGGAGATTAGAAGTGAGCAGGTTTGGGACCATCTGTCCAAAGCTGCACAATTTTGGGAGAATTTGCTTTGTAAATATATACTTTGGTAAATAAAATGAATTAGTTACCAAAAAAAAAAAAGAAAATGGTCCATAATATATTTTAAAAAATGATCAATTTGGTCCCAATGCATATAAGTAAAGACAACACATATTTTTGTTGTAAAACTAAACGGAGTCACCGGACATGTGCGCTGCATTTGAGCTATCAAACTACAAAATAAAAGTACCTTCTAGTATCGTACAACCCGTCAAAGCCCACATCAAAATCCTTAACCCTTGAAAAGAGCTAGGGAAAAACTTTTTATACAAGGTTACACTTGAGGAAAATTGTAATTTTATGGTGAATATATTCAATGGAGTATGGAAGGAAGCCTATAATGTCTTCGATTAAGCTAAATAGGTTGTATATGAAGAAAGATACTTAGGGCCCCAATTTATTTTGATACCGAAGTAACAATTGTCTTTATTTATATGGCTTAGGGCCAAACCGATCACTTTTTGTAATACATTAAAGATTATTTTCATCATGCTTATACATTGAGGATCAAATGGAACCAAAACTCATACAATTTTTTGATCTTTTTCTTTCATATTCTCTGTTCATTATATTACTTTACTGTTTTTTTTTTTTTTTTTTTTAAAGAAAACTGAATTATTTAATAGATATATATTATATGTAACACATTTCATTCTTAGTATATGCTCAGTAAAGAAATCGACTAACATTAATTAATACCTACATTTTGTTTTGATTATGATATTAGGCGCCGTGCAAGTTTATTCTTGTTGATTTGCTCCATTATGCTTTTATAGGAGACTATAGGAGTGTGTGTTTAGTTATGTCATCAAATATATATTGTTATCTTATCAGCGGTGTTCTATATTTCAATCTTGTGAATTGAATTTATAAAAAAATATCTTTGAGATTTGACATTACTGCACTTCTCATTCTTTATAATATTAGGCAAATATTAGAAAAGAATGCAAACACATCTTTTTACTACTAAACTTTGTTAGAGTTACGAAAAGAATGAAAAAAACTCAAAAAAAAAAAAAAAAAAGGAGAGAAACTAACTGAAAAAGTCTTTAATGTTTGAAAAAATGATCAATTTAATCCTTAGTGTATGAAAAAAATATGATCTTTTGGGTCCTAAACCTTAAAAGTGACGGTGCAAGTAAAAAAGCTGTTAAGATTAAACAACAACTCACTTGAGTTGTATAAAACATAAAAATGGAAGTGAAACCTTTCGGCCATAACCAAATCTAATATAATGAAAAGAAAGGCCAACCTTTACTATTTCGATTATGTGGTATATATATGAAGGACTATTTCGATTACGTGGTATATATGAAGGACTACGATAATCATTTTTCCTTACATTAAAGACTACAATCAGACCTCTCTATAACATCATCCGTATATAAAGCACCTCTCTATAACAGTCAAGTTTTTTCGGAATCAATTTTTTTAAGTCATATTTTACTTCTCTATAACAATATTTTACCTATAACAGCAACAACCAACTTTATACCAGTCCACTCTTTGTAAAATTACCCCATATAACAACTATCTTTTTTTGGGTAGTATAATAATTAACCATCTTTATAAAAATAGAATATTTATGACTATCAATAATAAGTGTAGAGATTTTGATCAAATATTTAATCCTTAGTACACTATTTAAGATAAAGAATGTCATATGAATATGTATATTTTCATCATTAAAAGATTTCCTTCATTATCAAAAGTGTGATTAGGCTTAGAATTTGACAATTAAAAATGAAAAATTAGATTTTATGCATTTTTTTTGCCTATAACAATGAAATATTATTTAAATGTTAATATTATTATGGGTGTATTCAGACCCAACAATGTTGTTATAAAGAGGTTTGACTGTATTTCGATTACGTAGTATATACGAAGGACCAAATTAGTCCAATCGCGATACATTAAGGACCATTTTGATCGTTTTGTCGAAACTAATGTAGTTGGGAGTGACTGCACGACAGGGGTAGTTAAGTAATATTGATATTCATTTCGGGTCCTATAAATCAAGAAAGTTTCTATTTTTGGCCTTTCAAGAATTCTCAACTTCAATTCCAATTTGTTTCTTGGGTTCTGCTGATTTCAGAAGTTGGGTGAGTTTTCTTTCATTTTTTCTTCAAAAATTTGTCACTTCTGTATTGTTATTGTTGTTAAAATGTTCAAAATAGTTCTTAATGTATGGGTTTTGATACCATTTGGTCCTTAATATAGGGGTGGGTGGGTGGGGGTGTTGGGTAGGGTGGGTGTGAAGATAAGATGTGTTGGAGAGGTGGAGGGTGGGTGGTGGGGAAGGGGTGGAAGGTGGGGCGTGGGTTGGCTAGTGGGGAGTGGGGGTGTTGGGCAGTGGGTGGGGTGGAGGTGTTGGGTAGGGTGGGTGGGTGGGTTGAGTACAACGTGAAGATGAGATGTGTTCGAGAGGTGGAGGGTGGGTGGTGGGGGAGGGGTGGAAGGTGGGGGGTGGGGAGTGGGGGGTAGGGGGTGGAGTGTATAAACATTATGAAAATAAATGTTTAAATGTTTAATTATTGTGATTTATAGTACTTCTTACGTACGGCCTATCTTACGTACGGCCTATCTCAGTCCTTTCATTTAGAACGAACAATGTTATTTTGACTGTCTCCAAGATTGAATTGAATATCTATGTCTCGGAACTAACTCTTGATGGAAAGCCACTAGTCGGAAGACCAATAAATTGATTTGAAATCTCGCTATTAATCCTTTGGCCTAAAAAAAAGTAATCTTTCTCGATAAAGTCGGTTGATTAGGGTAAAATTGTTTTTATGCATATGGTTCAAAAAACTGTGAATCAATGTGTAGATTTACGTAATCCAAATATGTATATTTTATTTTAAAAGACCTAAAGATTATATGCCCGAATTCACGATCATTGACTCTCGAAATTAGAAATGTGCCACATAAATTGGGACAAAGAGAGTAATCATTAGAAAAATAGTGGTTAATGTATTTTAAAAAGTGATCAATTTGGAAGGTCATATAAGTAAAGACTATCCATACTTTAATTTGCTGTCAAAATAAAGTGAGGTCTTAGGCATCTTCCTCCATACACAGCCTACCTAGCCCAATCAAGACATTCTAGCGTTCCTTCCATAATCTGTTAAGAATTCATCACCGACTTAATTAATATCTAAGATATTTCATGAAGAATCTATAATATTCAAAAAGTTCTAGAGATTTTTTTATTTTTTATGACATGGGAACCCGCAGCCGCTACCCTTCGGGGAGTTCTAGAGAATTGGGAGGAGAACTCTAGGATGAGAGTGATTTTAGAAAAAGGTAGTTAGGAGTATTCTAGAAGAGAGCAGTAAATATCTATCACTAGATCCTTCCATCACCATCTATAAAAAGAGGTGACTATTTGAGTTGTATGTATGCTCAAATAACTTGTGTGTGCTTATGTAAGCAAGAAGTGATTGATCAAGTAAGAAATAAGAGAGAAACAAAGAGAGTTGCTAGAGTGTGAGTCCAAGAAAAATTGTGAAAAGAAGCAGAGATGGATCTAGAATTTCTAAAACATGGTTACACCACTTAAAAAAGGAGAAGAAATAGTATTAAGTGGGAATTGATCCATAGTCCTCTACTAAATAACTCAACATTGTGCGCCATTCAACTCTTTTGAACCTTGCTTCCAGTAGATAATATTATATCAATTCTAGAAAATATGTACATAAAATTTCTTCAAGCTCTACACGTGCATGAAAAGTTTTCCCATGGGCCTTTCAAGTTAGGGTAAGGGATTTTGATATGGGGTCCTGAAATCGGATTGAATGATACAATAAGGTACCTTTGTTTTGTTGTTTAAAACTCACATGAAGTGCACATGTCGAGGGCCTCCGTTTGTTTTGACAGCATACATTGTTATCGTCTTTACTTATATGGCTTAGGACCAAATTGATCACTTTTTGAAATACAATAAGAACCAGATGGAACCAAAGCCCATACATTAAAGACCATTTTGATCAATTTCTCCTTTTGATTTTGGTAATTTTATTCTTTTGGGAACTTTGTTACTGAATTTGTACATGCATGTAAGACTTTTTCTGATTCAATGTTTGTAGAGAGATATCTACATAGGTCCATATTTAGTGTGTGTACATGCTTTCCATTTTGATTGAGTAGAGGGTGAATGAGTTCTTTGTAGGAGTGAGTCTTCAACCCTCAGCTCATCGACGAGGGTGGACGGCGGCAAATGGAGTCAAAAAAGAGCAAGATACTGATAATCGGAGTAACAGGTTGTCTGGGTTTTGAACTGGCCAAGGCCAGTCTTAAATCCTTCCATCCCACATTTGGACTTGTCAGAGACTCAGCATTCTCGGACCCACATAAAGCCCAAAAGCTTCATACCCTTTCTGGCGACGGCGTCATACTTATCAAGGGTTCATTGCAAGATGAAGATATCCTGCTTGAAGCACTCAAGCAAGTTGATGTCGTGATTTGTGCCGTTTCATCTAAGCAAGTCCACGAACAAAAGCTTCTGATTTCTGCTATCAAGCATGTCGGTTGCATTAAGCGGTTCCTCCCTTCAGAGTTCGGGTCAGATCCTGACAGAAGTCAAGTCTCTGATTTGGACCACAACTTCTACTCAAGAAAATCCGAGATTAGGCGTATCATTGAAGCTGAAGGCATTCCTCACACCTATGTCTGTTGCAACTTCTTTACGAGTGTTCTCCTACCGTCACTTGTTCAACCTGGTCTGAAAGCCCCTCCAAGAGATGAAGTCACCATATTTGGTGATGGAACTGCTAAAGGTGTCTTTGTGAAGGAAAATGATGTTGCTGCGTTTGCCATAAATACAGTGGATGATGCACGTACTCTGAACAAAGTGCTATACCTGAGGCCACCGGGAAATGTCTATTCAATGAATGAACTGGTAGGGATTTGGGAAGGAAAAATTGGGAAGACGCTAAAGAAGATTCACATCACCGAAGATGAACTCCTGAAGAAAATCAGAGAAACCCCATATCCTGAGAATATGGAGTTGGTTTTCATATACTCTGCATTTGTTAAAGGAGATCACACATACTTCAGCATTGAGTCTTCTGGTGGTTTGGAAGGGACACAGCTATATCCACAAATAACATATACCACAATAAGTGAATTTCTGGAGACCTTGTTGTAATAGTTGTTGCAGCATGGTCTTGACATTACATGATTCTGCTGGCCTTGCATTTGCAGGTACAGCTTATCATGTGATTGAGAATCCATTCTGGACAATCTAACTTTTAGGATCTGTGTGAATTAGGTAGAGTCGCAAGTTAGTATGTGACATTTAGTAGTATTAGATGGATGCAGAATTATCCTTTAGCATATTTAGTATCTCTTTTATGATCCTGTTTAGAAAAAGGGGTGGCTGGTGTGGAAGTGGTAATTAATCCTCAGAAAGCAAGAAAGGATTACTTTGACATAAGAGACAGAAGGTGAAAATGGTGAGAAATTTATTAATG
This sequence comes from Lycium ferocissimum, assembly GCF_029784015.1. Classification (NCBI taxonomy): domain Eukaryota; kingdom Viridiplantae; phylum Streptophyta; class Magnoliopsida; order Solanales; family Solanaceae; genus Lycium; species Lycium ferocissimum. Next base: position 72,476,903 of record NC_081342.1, on the reverse strand, counting down.
TTTTGGATATGGAAAGGCCATTTGTAGTAATGAAGAAATTGGACATGAAGAAGGTTGTTTCTGATATTATGGAAAAATAAAAATCAAATGAATTTACTATGTTTATTTCTGGTTTTTTGTTTGTTTGGATGGTGTATCATTTTAGCATCAAATTGTAGTTTAAAATGGGTGTTGGGCATTTAATGCAAAGGGTAAGTCCTTTATGGTAGTTGAAATTGCTTCAATTTTCAATCTTGGTTGTATATCACCGTTTAACATTAAGTTTAGAAATTTGCTTTAGAATCCTCATAGCAATTTGTTAAATACTTACATTTTCATCATGTTTGTCACTTTGAGTGTGATTAGTTCCATCCGCTTAAGTTTTGTAGATTGAATTATCTAGTATTTGTCTTTGGTGGAAGGTAACATGTTGTGAATAGTCGAGCTGCAAGCAAGCTAGCCCTTGATCACCCAAAACCAAAAAACCAAATTTGAGAATGTTCTTGACGGGTGAAAAAAGACTCTTGTTATGGAGCAGTATAAGCAATGTAACTCGTTCAAGACTCGAGATTTAATGGTGAACTAGGGGTTGAAGAAGGGAGTGATTGGATTTAACGTGGTGATTAACCTTGAAAAGCCGAGAAGGGGTTGTTTGGAAATAAGAGAGAAAGGTGAAAATGGTGAGAAATCTATTTAGGCTTTTGGATATGGAAAGGTCATTTTAGCAATGAAGAAACTAGATAGAAAAGGGTGTTTATGATATTGTTGAAAAAATCAAATTAATCTACTGTGTTTTTTTTTCTGGTTTTGGGGCCATTTTTGTTTGTCTGGATGTATGATTTTAGAATCATAAATTAGTAGAAAATGAGGTATGGAGCATTTGATTCAATCTTGGTTTGTATATCACCTTTTAATGGTAAGTTCAGAAATTTGTTGGTTTTTTGTGAACCATTGCTTCTTTTTGTTGTGATTCTTATAGCATGTTGTTGTATTCATTTTAGTCATATGAGGCATAGTGTTTTTTTTTTTTTTTTTTTTAGGCACCCGGTCTTTGGAATTCACCGGTCACTGATTTGAATTGTGATGAGTAGGTGTACTAAGGGTTACAGGGCATCTACTTCATTTCCTAACTCGAAAATTTTTGGTTAAAACTTGAGTCGTCTGTGTTTTGCTTCTGTTCTTTGCATGCAAAATATACTGGAACCACCGCTGTTCCAGTAAAGGTAATTCTGTTCTATCCTGGAAGAAAAATAATCTTTTAACTCGAAAAGGAGATTAAATTTCTTAAGGAAACACATTAAATTCTGTGGCTCAGAATATTTTAAGTTCAATTTACATTTCCACTTAACGTTTTTCTGTATCTAGTTCGAAGACAAATACTGCTTAAATATTAAGTACTGTTTTGTTTTTGTTTAAGCATTAAGGATTCTGATTTATAATTTTGGTTGGGTGTACGAAGAGGGGTAGATCAGTGATTTTGATGTTTATTTTGGGGCAACTTTGTCATTAGACTTACCTGTACTCTGTCTATATATATTCGAGCAAGTTTCATACTTTATTTCTTTCTACTTAAATATTTCTCAACTTTAGTTCCAATTTGCCTCTGGTGTCTGCTTATTTCAGTGATTTGGTAAGTTATCTTTCAATTTTTTCCTTTAAAATGTCACTTTGTACTATTTTGCTGTAAATTTGAGACCTTTCTTGGTATATATACCTGTTTTTTTATTGATCAAAATAGTTCTTATTATATGGGTTTTAGTTCCACTATAGTTCCATGTGGTCCTCATTGTATAAACATTATGAAAATGCTATGTAATATATTTCAAGAAGTGATTTGTTTGGTCGTAGGTCATATAAGTAAAGATAATCGCTACTTTTGCTGTCAAAATAAAGTGAAGCGCATCTTTCTTCACATACAGCCTACCTAGCCCAGCCTGATCGTAGACATTCTAGGGTTCCTTCCATGGTCAATCGAGTATATTCTCTATAAAATTGTTATTTTCTTCGAGCTCTACCCCTGCATGGAAAGTTTTTCCATGGGTCTTTCAAGTTAGGGTTAGCGATTTTTGATGCGGGGTTCTGACATCGGATTGAACGATTCGAGACATGTGAAGTGCACAGGTCGAGGGCCTCCATTTATTTTGACAACAAGATTGTTTTTGTCTTTACTTATATTAAGGATAGGAATGTTTTATGTGGGTTTTGAAATCGGATTGAATAATACAAGAAGGTACTTTTGTTTTGTAGTTTATCAACTTAGGTGAAGTGTACATGTCGAGGGCCTCTGGTTATTTTGACAGCAGAAATTGTTATCGTCTTTACTTATGTGACTTAAGCCCAATCTGGTCACTTGGAATACACTAAGGACTATTGTTTATACATTAAGAGCCAAATGGAACCAAAGCTCATACATTAAGGATCGTTTTGATCATTTTCTCCTTTTGGTTGTGGTAATTTTATTCTTCTTCATTCTGTCATATAAACATGCCTGTAGATATATATATATATATATATATATATATATATATATATATATATATATATAGGCCCATATTTAGTGTGCATACATGCTTTTCATTTTGATTGAGTAGAGGGTGAATGAGTTCAACACCAAATTGTATTATTCATTTTTTCTGCTCTGTGTTGAATGAGCTTCTTAATTACCAGTAGTTGATTCAGTGTATAATATTTATGGCTTTATTTGTATGTATATTTACCCGTGGAGTTCAAATTACTCATTTAATGCAAGTCATCCAAAATGGTAGTTCAGTTTTTTATGGATATTTTGGTACTTTAACTTAAATGTTAAGGGCTTCCCAATCTTAGTATATTCTTAAGCCCACTTTTAGTATACTCTTATTAAAGTTTCTGCTAAATTTGAAAGGGAACATCACTTATTATGGCTTCATCCATAGTAAGTGTTGAAGGAGTTGAAAGGAATGATGATCTGGTACAAAAGATTCTACTGCTCCTCCCAGCAAAACCTCTGTTCAGGTTCAAATTAGTTTCTAAACGGTGGCGATCTCTCATTTCTGATCCTTATTTGTCGTCCCTCTGGAGGCCTCAAACTTTCCCGAGTGCACTCATTGTGCGGAAATTATCTTGGTCATTCTGGGACAGGTGTGACAACTTCTCTTACATTCCACTCGAACACGAAGCAACACTTGAGGCTCGTGGTGGACTCTTGGATTTCCTCAAAGGTGATGCTTTCACCAACACGGTTGAAATTTTGAGTTCCTGCGGTGCGGTGGTTTATTTGTCTGTTGCTCTGGGAAACCGTGGATCAGAGAGCACTATGTTTGTAACCCAACTACCAAGCAATTCACCCTTCTTCCAAGTCCAGATAGGCGTAATCGTACGCGAGACTTTTGTTTGGCTGTTGACCATCCAAAATCACCTCACTACAAAATTCTCAATGCTTCCTATCTTTATAATGAAATATACTCTTCAAAGACAAACTCCTGGGGGCAATTACGAGATCCATTTCGGGGACTAATTCTATTGGAAATGAGAAAAGGCACAGGAGTTTTCTTCAACGGAGCATTCTTTTGGGTGTTAGCGGGTTTTAGTAGCTTTTTGCTATTTTGATATGGATACGGAGATTGTGCACTCTGATTATTTGATGCCGGATATGGATATTACGCTTAAGAATTACTGTTTTGGATGTGTCAATGAGCGTTTGTATCTAGTTGGCCCTTCAGTCCGGGGACGGATGCCTCGTTTTAACGTGTTTGAATTGGGAAACAACTACTCTTGGAGCCTAAAGTATAGCATCGATCTACTGGAAGCTCCGAGTAGTATTCTTTTTGTTATGGCAAGAGGAGAAGGAAATGATCAGGAACTATTTATGGCCGTCTACATACCTCACCAGGTTGTGTTAATCAACTTAAAAGATAATACTTCCAGCATGGTCTTGCCATTACATGGTTCTGTTGGCCTTGAATTTGCAGGTAGAGGTAGAGCTTATCATCTGATTGAGAATCCATTCTCGGCAATCTAACTTTTCAGGTCTATGTGAATTAGGTACAGTCTCAAGGGGGTCACAGCATGTGGCATTTAGGAGTATTGGATGGATACAGAATTATCGTTTAGCATATTTAGAAGCTCTTTGGTGGTCTCCGGTTTAGAAAAAGGGGTGGCTGGTGTGGAAGTGGTGATTAATCCTGAAAAGCCAAGAAGATGTTACTTTGAAATAAGAGATGAAGGGGAAAATGGTGAGAAATTTATTAGTCTTTGGATATGGAAAGGTCATTGGTAGAAATGAAGAAAATTGGACATGGAAGAGGTTGTTGCTGATATTATGGAAAAAAATCAAATGAATTTACTATGTTTTTTTCTGGTTTTTTGTTTGTTTGGATGGTGTATTATTTTAGCATTATATTTTAGTTGAAAATGGGTATTGGGAATTTTATGCAAAGGATCTTATCCTTTATGGTCGTTGAAATTGCTTCAATTTTCAATCTTGGTTGTATATCACTTTTTAACAGTAAGTTTAAAATTTGCTTTAGAATCCTCATAGCAATTTGTTAAATACTTACATTTTCATCATGTTAGTCTACTCTATGCATAGTAAGTGTGATTAGTTCCATCCGCTTAAGTTTTGTAGATCCTGTTTTGTAAGACTGGAACTTCACATATATTAGTATGGCCAAATACATAGACGGCCCCTTAAAGTTGACTTGAATTCATTTTAAATCCTCAAACGAAATTAGGCTTCATTTAGAGCTCACTTTTTTTCATTACAACATGTAAATAGGTCGTGATAGAATCCTGAACTTGAACACGTAAAGTTCAAATCTTCGATCCACTGTAAACTAGCCCTTGATGGAATAATTGGTAGTTAAAGTAAAAACATTAGAGCTTTAATAGTTCACTCTCCAGTACAAGAGTATTTTTTCCCATGCACGTTGGAAATTCAGAACTTTCACTTGGTAAACTTTAACACTTTGGTTATAACAAAAAATTTCATTCCGAAATAACATATCTTACATGATAATTAATTATTACTATATGAAAAAGATGAAATCATGATTCTTTCAAGCAAAATCTCTATTATTCACTCTTTGCCAACCCAACTTGTTTCATTTCAACTACAAACTGCATAAATTAAGTACAAGGTAATGATAAAAACAAACTTGAACTATTATTTTTTCTTAGTTTCACATCCTAACTATCAGTTGTTCCTTTTATTTTACTTGAACTATTCAATTAGGCATGTTATGTTGTAATACATAGATAGTTATAGTTCATGTAGAAAAATGGAACTAACTGATAGTTTGGACGTGAAACTCGCGAAAAAAAGTGATAATTCAAATGTGTTTTTGACCTTTATATCTCAGTAAGTACATAACCTTTTAGTCTACAATTTCCACTCAACTTCTAAACATGAAGAAAAACAATTAATTGATTCCTCAATAAGCAGACTCCTTCCAGCCACCATAGTCTTCTTCTTCTGCCACGTATCCAGAATTACCTCCCTACAGTATAGTATAACAAGAACAAAATGTAATTGCCAAATTCAAAAATGATGACAAGTAATTTTTTTTATAGCAGGTTAAATTACTGTAAAAATATCATTACATATTATCAGTGGATATTAGGAAAATCCCATAAAAAATCAATGAAGTAGAGTTACATACTTATATACATTAATGTCAGATAATTGTTTAAAAATTGTCAAATTAGTAACCCAAATAGTAAGAAGTATCAACCTTCCGTATCATGTTAAATTCAATTCCATTCGTATACACTGTGCCAAGTAAAAAGACATCTATTTTATATCCAGTAATATGTGCAATATCCAAGTTAATAAATTGACTTCCCTATCATATTCATACTACCGATGGTTGTGGTGTGATGGATAAGATTCATCTATCCTTAAACTAAAGATCTCGAATTCGACCATTGGGAATGAAACAATCATAATAGAGAATGCTTCCCTTTAACAGGCTTTATAAGACACGAATTTGGATTAGTTGGGACACTGTAAAGCAGTATCGCTAGCTATACGGAACACTCTTTCTTAATTTGTTTCGTGTTGTCAAAAGAAATGACCTCAATTTTGAAAAGAATATGGCTAGAGTGGGAAGTACATCAAAGGTACAAAAATAAGTCATTAAAAAACCAAATAATGAATTTGTGCTCACAGTTATCTGCCAAACAAAAATTAGAAAAGAAAAAAGAGAAAAAAAAGGAAGTGGCTTCGCCCGGACTCGAACCGGAGACCTTCAGTGTGTTAGACTGACGTGATAACCAACTACACCACGAAACCTGGTTATTGATATTAATCCTCATATTAATAAAATTATAAGCACAACCTTAAAATATTACATGTGGATGTGTTTGGCACGAGGAAATCATTTTTCTAGTTTGGTTCGTCAAAATATTTCGAAAAGTAGGTGGTAGTAGAGAAAATAAGTTTCATAAATAATATTTCACGTTAATTATCTCCTCATATTACTATAGTGCATTTGAAACTAAGTTAAACAACATGTTTCCCACCGGTGGGCGGTCAATTGAGCAACTTTAGAGAACTTTTTTATTTTTATTTGGATGGATCTGATCGACAAGTCAGAATATGAATACTTCAAAATTGGAGAAGACAAGTTTAATTTTTGCCCTTGATCAAATGGCTTCACATGTCGCTTTGTTGTTTTAGAACTTTTTAAAAGTTGCCTTAACATTTTAGGAAAACTTACTGCCATGACTCCATGAGTAGTGGAGCCAGAGATTTGTGCAAGCGACGTTTAAAAGAATGTTACAATATCATACTTGAGAATTAAGAGCATTTGCGTATACTTAAAACAAAATACTAGAGAGGTTTTTGAATTTGGAGTGCAACTTCTGGTGTGGGACGGGGTATGGGGTAGGGATAGATGGGGTAGGCAGGTAGGGTGTGAGTGAATAGTGCGGGGTTGAGAATACATTGTTGTGTTTTTATTGGTCCGAAAAGTACTTTTGTCAAAATTTGAAGGAAACATTTTCTCCTTATTTGACGAAAACATTTTCAAAATATCAGTGCAACCAAACCAGAAAAAAATTTCCGTCATATCAAACACACCCTATGTTCATACCAAGTCTCCTTTGTTTCATGTTGAAAGAAACCTCGATTTTAAAAAAGATAAAGGAAAAGAAAAGATAGTTAAGAGTTGATAATACATTAAAGGTATAAAAGTAAGTCATTAAAAAACAAAAGATGAATTTCATCTCACAGTTATCTGCCAAAACTAAAAAGAAGAAAGAAAAAAAGAGATAAAAAGAAATGGCTTCGCCCGGACTCGAACCGGAGACCTTCAGTGTGTTAGACTGACGTGATAACCAACTACACCACGAAACCTATTTGTGATGCAACCTCAAGATAATAGTATTTGTAAGTGTGTTTGATATGAGGAAATCATTTTTCGGGAAAATGCTTTCCTACCAATTTTTGGCTCGTCAAAATATTTTGAAAAACAGTTGAATATAGAGAAAATAAATTTCATAAGTGTCATTTTACACTGATTGTCTCCTCCTCACCGCCAATTTCCACCCCTTACCTTGAACCCCTAGTACCCCCACCTTCACCTCATAGTGTTTGCCTATATATAAATGCTCACAAAACAATATGTTCTGTTTACTTACCAATTATTAACAAATAAATAAGAAAATCACTTCATTTCTAAGAAAGCATTCTTCTTCTTACCAAACACATCTTATGTTACATAGTTTTTGCTAGGGCCCACAAAAAAAAAAAAGGAATGAAGAAGAAGAAATGAAAAAGATAAAAGAGGGTCTTCTCTAAATTTGACTACAACTTGTAAGAAGGGTCAAGAACATTCGAATACAACTTTTTAGCTGCTACAACTACTACATTTATGTTTGTCTATTGATCAGCCACTATTTTTCTTCATTTGGATTATTATTATAAGTCAAATGGACATGGGGGTCTACATTTGGGAAAGATGAAATTAAGTGTATCTAATATGGGAAGATACGTTCTTCTCCATTGATATTATATTCTTGCCATGCAATTGGAAGTATGTATATAAAAATCTTTAATGACCTTAGCTTTTTATACTCTTAATTTCAAAGCATGCATTGACCATTTGTATGTTATACTAGAAATTCAAACCATACTTAAGTGCTAGTTGTCAAAATGGATCAAAAAGCCATGGATGAGTTGACAATAAAGAGAAGATTAAGTCTTCTAATGCTCTAGTGGTCCATTACTCCTAACCACTAGCGTGAAACCAGAAATTTCACTAAGTGATTTAAAATATGACAAAGTAAACATAGAGGAAGCCTAGAGGTTTTAACATATAGTACTATGTATACGTGAAATAACTTTGACCTTGTATATACAATATAATTTTCTAGTGTAAAAGGGCTCAGATGAACCCTTTTGTGCCGCTGGCTCCCCCTGCTCCTAGCGTAGGCAGAAAAAATGCTTGATGACCTATTTCCATCAGTTTATGTCTTGGTGGTGGCTAGAATTACTTGTTACCCATGGGAAGTAGCAGATATTCGATGGATTAGTCGAAATGTGCACAGGTTAACCCTAACACCGCCGTTAAGAAAAACGAGCATTTGAACTTCTTAATAAGGTATGCCATAATCGATTGAAAGGTGGTTATAATATACTGTGGATGTAGATATTTTTTTAATATAAAATCTTGAATCGCCTTTAACATACGGAAACTTTCTAGTACATTTTAGCATAACATCTAGTTAGACACAAAGTGATTCACATAAGTTCAGTAACTATATCTCCAACACAGATGAATAATCAAATTCAGGACATAAGACATTCAGAACAAGATACATATACATATACATATACTCCTATGTTAGCAAGATGAAACAATTCGAAATTCAAACTTACAAATTTGAATATGAATCATCTTAATATATGTGAGAAGAACCGCGACTAAATTCATCTGAAACGCGCCTAACAGGCATTCCAATCCTGTCTAATCTACCAGAACCTTGATAAGTGCCTTTGCTGGTGAAGTTAGAACCCTTTTGCATGTTATTTCTTGAGTACCTCTTTGTTGAGTTTAACACATCATACTGAGGCCTTAGTTTTGGTGCACTCATAGATCGCGTTTTTGCCTTAGCTGCCTCTGTGTAAGACATGTAATTCGGATGATTATCCGAGCATCCAGTAGTACTCTTAGTCGGCGTAAATGGTCCTGTCCTTGAACGAGCACATCTAGATGATGCTGTTGAGTGAAGTTGTGGGCTATTATCGGTAGAGGAGTAACATGTTTCATCATAGCTAAAACTTAATTGGTCCGAAATCAAGCTAAGTTCAGAGGAATGAAATAAATTCTTTTGTTTGGCATTGGCATATGGTTTTATGGTGTATATGTCAAAAATCTTGTCATCATCAATTGAGCCATTTGTTGCAAAATATTCTTGTCTTTTGCCCATATGGTTTGAAGAATTCCTCTGCATAAGTGCACATTTTATGTTAGGCATAAGTTTATGCAAATAGATAATGCAGAAAAGGTACAAATCTACTCTCTACTATCTAAAGGGCAACCCAATGCCCAAAGCATCTCATGTTAGTTAGTGGGGTCAGGGGAAAGGCCGCATCCCAATGGGTGTGATGTAAACAGTCTACCCTAATACAAGCATATGAATATCTTAATTGCATCCTCTGTTATACTTTAGGGTCATCCATACTCTTGTTATCATCAAATCTGCTTGTATTTCCCCTTGACTTTAACGGATCTCTAGCATGGATTGAGTGGATTTCACGCGTCAAAATACTTTCGGGAAAAAAGTCCAAATTTACCCTCTACTTGTCACTATCATCCAAAATTACCATCCGTTATACATGAGGGTGGAGCTCCGTTAAGTTTTAAGGGCAAATGTTACGAGGCAATTTGCTAACGGCAACAGTATGAATAACCCTAAAGTGTAACAGAGGGTAAAGTTAATTTCGTATACTAAAAGGGTATTATTGATTGTTTTCCCTAGATTATGTGTTTCCTGAAGGATAAAATATCCAGCAAGTTAAATACCTTGAGCATAAACATTTGATCATTCTTCATGCTCCTTGCACGAATAATATGCTTGAATTTCTCAGGAGTTGGAGGACCCTATATATCAAGATTCAAAATGAACATGTTTAAATAACATGATCAGCCAAACACCATCATATAAAATGAAACGAAATAATTAAGTATATTCATTCAGGAGCGATTTTTTAGAAAAAAATAGGAAGATGTTACGTTACTTACATGATGAAGAAATTGAGCTGACTTCGCGCTCAAAGAAGGGAATTCAAAAACCTGAAATCGTCCAGCTCGAGCTCTTGACTGAGCTCTTATCAACGCCTGCATACGCCTTAGCATATCTGCAGTTTGCTTCCTTACAATATGACCTCTTACTAGTGCTTGAAGCTTCACAAGTCCCTTCAATGCACGTAAAGCTCTCCTTGACTACAAATTTGCACACAAAATGGAAAATTAGTAAACTAGTAGTACGATTGAGTGTCACTAATTTTGGCAAATAAATGGTACATTGGTGGAGAGACGAATACAGAAACTAGAGTCGGTGAATTCTCACAGTTTGACCAATGCTTTGTATTAACAACTTGAGACTTGAGACATACCTAAAGGAAATAAGTTTAAAGGCAGTCTGATGCATTAAGCCCTCACGACGCGCAAAATTCATAAAAATATTGAACCACATTGAGTTTGTTATACACAGCTTTATTTTGCATTTTTAAAAGAAATTGTTTTTACGGTTCTAAATAAGGTTCAAAACATAACCCAAAATTGAAAGCGTAAACGAATTTTACATGATTTGTGTAATTTAATCTGTTATAAAAAGTTATTTGTTTTAATTTTCATTTTGTTAATTTCACTTATTATGATTCTTAATTACATTTTAAGGTAATCTAATAGTGAAAAAGATCTTCATAGTGTGAATGTATAGACAAACTTCATCGAATTTTTAAGTACACTTAGGTTCATTCCCTATATTTAATGAAACTCGAAAACTCTGCCCCCGACCACAACATTCTGGTCCAGACAGGTCCAAAATAGTCTACTATCCTCTTTCATGTACACATTTGACTATGTGGTAACCATCCACGCACCCCCTGCCGACCACACCAACCCATGCACTCCCAAAAAAATTGTTAAATCTACAATATCAATTTGCACGCGGCTCGACTATTTCATCTGACACATTTTACCTTCCATTAGTATAAAACTTAAGTAGAAGGAATGAAAGCATTTAGTTCGTCTAATTTTCATTCTATTTTATTGACCATTAACATACCCTGGTCGCATTAACATATGTGTGTGTTTTAAATTTACAATAATGTCTTTTTTAACACTATTTTTGGGCACAATGGTTAAATTCGTATGACTTTTTAGGTCAGATTTAATAATTTATGCTTACTTAATATCATTTCTATCTTTTCTTCTCAAAGTTTATCTTAATTTAAAATTGTACAATAGAGGTTATGGTGGTTTTTACATAAGTGTGGCCAAATTTGAATCAAATTGGTGCGGCAATTTAGCAACTCTCTTAAATTTACTATCTTGAATTATTACTTCATTCGTTTCACTTTTGTTCTAAGTAGTACTATTTTTGTATTAGTTCGTTCAAACAAGAATGGACCTTTTATTGTTTTTAAGTTATATTTCTCGAGAAGCTTTTATAGTAATACAAATGTTATGACATATTAAAGATTACAAGTTTCAACAAATCTTATAATCACACAAATATTATGATAATTTAAGGCTACAAACATTAAAAGAAAGTATATTACTTCTTAAACTCCATTCTCAGTTAGATTAAGAGTAAAAAGTAATTACCCTATTTAATTAATTGTCCATTTCATGACTGACTAGTAAATTGTCCCACATCTTTGTTCCATTTTTAACAAAACCTTCGATCACCGTCTTGCCGTCCTTTACAGATTACGAGTAAACTGTTCCTAACAACAAGAATTATTCGTATAACTGAAAATGATTTTTTTAAAAGGTATAAATGCTTTCTCTCTTCCATTTTATGACTTATGTGGCACTTTTTTCCGTCTAATTTCGAAAAAAGTCTATCTTTTATGTTTAAAAATAATTTAACTGTAAAGTTCTCATTTTTATTCTTAATAACTTATCTACGTGACGCTGCGAGTGGACCACGCTATTGGTGGCGACTGCGTTCACTCTAACAGTCTCCAAATTTCAATTTTCAATATATTTCGTGCCAACAAACACCTTCATATAAAATGAAACGAAAGAAACGAAGGACAAGAGGGTATATATATAACAAACCAGATAAGCTCGGAAATGTGACTGTATCACTACGGCAGCCCAATCTTCACCGTTCCACGTCCTCGTGACAGCTGCACGGACACTACTAGTCGTCGTGATGCTGGAGTGGACCGCACGATTAGTGGGGTCCACTCCAGCGCCTTTTCTACCGTGACTATAGTAGTGTGATTTGTCAGGGTTGTGATCATGGTGGTGGTGTTGAACATCTTTATCTTTGTAGGATTTAACATCACTCCATTTCTTCTTAGTGGAAGAAGAAGAAGAAGAAAAAGAGTCATTTTTCTTGAAGCCAAGGAGTGCTTTGAACCATTTTGATGCTTTGCCCATATTGTTGTGTGATTAGAAAAAAGAGCATTTGGTTTGTAAGAAATTGAGTAGAGAAAGTGGTTGAAAAGAGAAGTGAGTGAGAAATAAAGGGAAGGAAGAGAAGAAGAAGGAAAGAGGAAGGAAGGTTTGTAAAATTGTTGAGGAAGTCAAATGTAACGTGCTAACTTATAGGACATTGGGAGAATATATTAGTATTGACGTCGTCTTCTTTGGATCACCAATTCCATTATTTTGCCCATTCCTATTTTATTTTTCTTTTGGTTTCCCACACGTATTGAAGAAAAATTGCACGGTTGGCACTTCAAATGGGCTGGTCTTTAATCGAATTTATGTCTACCGGGGCATAAGTTTTTTAAGAGTGCGAGACGTCACTTGTAAAATATTATGATGCGAAAATATAAATTTATGCCGTACGAAAAAAATTGTTTGTTATGAGGGGAAAAAGTGCAAATGACCCACACATGTTTGGTATCGTATTGGGGCTCGACTAATTCGAATCCGTGCAGAAAAGTCTCACATTGAAGGAAAAAGGGCTCACTATCAAAAGCAACTACATATTTAGAATTCGAACTCAAGACTTCTGATTAAGGATGAAAGAATACTTATATCACTCCACTAATACCCTTGTTGGGTTCCCATTAAGAAGGTTTAACCTTACACTTGTTACTGGATATAATTTTGAGAGTGTTTGTTTAGCCTGTTGTAATATGTTAGTTGTTTTACTTTTCGGGTTATGAATCTCACTTTTTATATGGATGGTTACCTCTTCATAGGGGATCTAGAATTTTAAGTTGATGATTTCGATTTTTTTAAGAGTATAGGTAAGTGCACAAATAGCCATTTTAGGACCATTATTTAAGAAATCGAGGCTTATAAAGTTTTTAAAATTTAGGCGCTTCAGTATCAAAGTTCATATATGGGGTCAATCTAAACATAATTATCCTATATTCATACTGTCTAATTAAGAACCATATCATCTGTTTAGTTGACTCAAAGCTATTCAACTGGCTTTGGCAGATATTAGCTTCTACCTAGAGGTGTGAAGTTTGATTATGAGGCAGCTAAACATTAAAAATATTGCAAACAATGCTCCTAAAAGTGGCTATTTGTGCACTTTAGCCTATAACTCAACTTCATTATAAGAAGAAGCATCCCAGTTTGTGGGTTTCACTAAATTATATTTTTCCCTTTAAGATTATGACATCTTATGATACAGCTAAACATGTGAACCTTATCGAAATCTATAAATGATAAATTATAAATCGGACCGTCAAATACAGTTTAGATGATTCACATAAGAAAATAGTATAATACAGGTCTAAATGCCCCTCTTGATTTCCTAAAGAAATGAAAAAAAAAAAACTCATACCCATGGCTTTTAATTAATAGTAGCAATGACTTTTTTATATTTTCCTCCCCCTCTATGGCTCACAAAAATATAATACTTGCTAAGACAAAGTAGCATGTTGAAATTTTGAATTCACCAATCTGTTCAGATTACAAAGTTTTGTCTGTAATGGAGTAACATATTGAAATTTGGAGATTCCACTAGTAAGTCATCAACGTTTTTTGTAAATTTGATGTAAACACTTTTGTTGTTATTTATTTGTCACTTCTCATTTCTATATTTTGTGTATCTTTTAGCCTTATATGAACAAATGAATATAAAAAGCAAAGCCACTTTCTTTGTCTACTACTACATGGTACTTTTGCTGTCTTAATTTGTTTTCATTATTTCCGTCCAAAAAAATAACATTTTTTAATTTAAATTAATTTTAAAATTTTCATTTTATCTTTAATGAAAAGCTTTTATAGTCACATAAATATTATGAAATATTTGATATCACAAATTTCAAAAGTCGTATCACCACACAAATACTATTACATGTTTAAAACGTACTTAAAAATTCTAATTTTTTATTTCTTACATTTCAGGTTGAATCAAACTATACTAATCAATGTTAAAACTTGAAATTATAATGTCTCACGTTCTGTACTACATTGCAATATCTATACATATGTACAAAACCACCTAGAGTTATAATGAGATGAACGAATTCAAACTAGTTGGACTATTAAATTTCGAACAACGAAACTTGAACGAAGATGAACGAATTCAAACTAGTTGGACTATTAAATTTCGAACAACGAAACTTGAACGAAGAAATATCATTCATTCATTCATTTCAGGCAGAAATATATATACACACAGACTATAAATAATTTAGTACTAACATAAGAAAAACGACAAAAAACGTTTACATCAAAATGGACAAAAAGGATGGAATATAATCTTTATGAAAATAGCAGTATGTTATTCCTACATCTGACACGATATGTCGTGAACAAATTGGTGACTACATTTACTTGGCACGTGAAATTTGTTTTAATACCATAATAATTAGGAAAATAAATTCGATAAAAAATTGCACAATCTTTTACTACGTTTTCTTGCTATTTGTAGAATTTATATCTCAATTTGTGGTATGATTTCATGCTAGATTTAACATATAAGCTTTTATATCATGTACACTATATTATATTTTTGCAATGGATCAAATATCTGGTAATTAAATAATAAGGTTGCCTATATCACATTCCTTTGGAATGCGATCATTTCCCTTTCCTGAATTCTACATGAACGTGAAGTGTTTCATACATCGAAACGTATTTTCTTATACAGTCAAACCTCTCTATAATGGCAGTGATTGTCCGAAATTTCATGACTGCTATAGTGAAGTATTGTTATGTATGCAACTGGCATTTGATGTTTGGATCTTATTTAGCTGTTATAAACAAAACTACACACAAAACAATTATTTTTATGTACTTTTTATGTTAGAAACGAAAACAAAATGCTTGTTACTCTTAAAATCTCAATTGATTTTCATATTTCTTTAACGGAAAAGGGCCAAAATTACCCCTGAACTTTGAAAAATAGTTCATCCATACCCTTCGTTATACTTTAGGGCCAATTATACCTTACGGTTATCTATGGGGTAAATTATTATCATCTCAGCTTGTTGCCACGTGGCATCATCCCAGCCCTTCAAAATTATTTTACTCTCAAATAATTTTTTACTCACTAAAATAACTCAATCCGACCCAAATTTTTTTTCCAGCAAAAATAATACGGATAATTTTTCCAAAAAAAATATAAAAATAATTCGTATTATTTTTCTTAAAAAAAAAAAAATTCGGTCGGATTGAGTTATTTTAGTGAGTAAAAAATTATTTGAGGGTAAAATAATTTTGAAGGGCTAGGATGATGCCACGTGGCAAATGCTGGTTAGACAGAAGGGTATAATTGACCCCATAGTATAACTGTAAGGGTATAATTGGCCCTAAAGTATAACGAAGGGTATGAATGAACTATTTTTCAAAGTTCAAGGGTAATTTTGGCCCTTTTCCGTTTCTTTAATTAAAAATTGAACTGACTAATAAATTCATAACTAGGTGTACCGTACCGACAAAGAATTAAAATCTAAAAAACATATGCATTTAAAATTAATTAAAAATTTAAATATTTCAAGTTTGACTTAAAAATTTTACAATCGTAGGTTGTTTCGTAAATTCCAGTATCTTAGTGGTAATATAACGCTAGAATTGATGAAGATTTTTGTCCGAACTTTCAGCAAAAAGGAATTAAATAGCTTTTTCTTGACGATTACCATAAATATTTTAATACATAACATAATTCTTACAAAAAATTATCAAAAAATATTTGAGTAAGGCTTTCATAGAGAGATAATTTTACAAAGAGTGTACCGGCAGTACCGCTATAATGACTGCTACTGTTGTTATAGGTAGAATATTGTTAGAGAGAAGTAAAATATAACATAAAAAATTAGTTTCAGAGAAAATCAAGTCGTTATAATGAAATGTTGCTATAATGAATGATAATTATAGAGAGATTTCACTGTACGAAGAATAGAAAAAGACTTAATTGAACAAGGAGCAAAATATCACTGAAATTTAAACTAATAGCAGCATTATTATTCAATTCAAATACCTGCACCGACACTGACATCTCAAAGGGAGAAAATTGTCTTATTAAACTTTTGTTGACTTATTAATCTGTTTCAATTCTTCTTAATTTCCAAACTAATTAATGGCCCACTGAAGTTTGATGGAGTCATGGAGAGTCGTAAATCATTGCGTAGATTTGTGCCATTCATTCTTTTCTGATATATTTAAAGAGTTTAAGTTATATATCGTCAATATAAAGTATTTTTTTTCACTAAGGTTACTAGAAGAACATTTACAAGTCACCCTTTTAAATGAATTTGCAGTCTTAAAATAAAACAAATTACTTATAGATAAAATTGATCTGATTGTACTCCCGCCGTCCCATATTACTTGGCCACATTTTCTTTTTGCACGTCTCTTAAGAAATCATAAATAAAAGATATATTTTACTACCTTACCCCTATCTCTCTCCAATAAATACATTTTAATCAATATTGACCGTCTTTAAGAATATTTAATACTAAGGATAAGATGAGAAAGATTTAATTAATTTTATCTTAATTTTATAAATGAACAAGTAATTTGGGACATATATTTTTAGTAATGTGGCCAAGTAATATGAGACGGAGGGAGTATAAAAGTTTCTTATTACTAGGTATATATAACTTAAATGTATACTCCCTCCGTTCACTTTTACTTATCCACTATACTAAAAATAAATTTCACTTTTACTTATCCACTATACTAAAAATAAATTTTCACTTTTACTTATCCACTTTAACATATCTCCAATGAAACTATACACCAATTAATATGGATATTATAATAAAATATATACCTTTATTTATTAAATTGTAAAAGCTGTACAAAATTAAAAGTGGACAAATAAAAATAAACGGAGAGAGAGTATTTAAAATGGCGGTGCATAGCCAGTCAACAATAATGAACTTAGACAGTCAACAATTGCTGTGTTTCCTTTTCCAATAACAGATCTTCTGCATGCATTTCACAATCAAGAATATTTTTGCTGACCTGATTAATGATCAAGAACACAAAGTAGCACAAGGTGCACATTTTTTGGTGGATTTAAACATTAAGTACTGGAAATCTATTGAACCGACCAATCAAGATTGAGAATAATCTTCCCGACAACACTAGACACGTGTCTAATGTTTATTGATATATTACCTAACCTTATAGACAAAGAAAACTAGATTGTTGTATAACATTTGCAATTTTTAGACCATGCTCTAACGTTGTATTATATATAAAAAGATTAATTTACTCAAAAAGAATCTTTAGAGCATGATCTGAAAGGTTCATAAATTGCAAGAAAAATATATAAAGGGTCATTTACTAAACTGATAACTCAAAAAGGGACACTTGAGTTTCACATCAAGATTCACGTGGGTTAGGTCCCCCAAGAGGTACTACTCTCCCTGCCGAAATATTCTCAGTTCACATGGCTGAAGGAATGGTCAAGTTTACTACTATAGAACTTGCCCATATATAGCGGCAAAGCCAAAATTTTCACTAAGAAAAATCAAAATATAACTAAGTAAACACATGAAGAAGTCAAAGTGGATTCAACATAATCAGAATATAACTAAGTAAACACATGAAGAAGTCAAAGTGGATTCAACATATGGTATACATACATAAAAAACATGGTTCACCTATCTACATAGTGTAATTTCCCGCTTGCCTACTCCCTATATTGTAAAAGACTAGGGATTCCAACATATAAATGCTTCTAGCAACACCTACACTATCCGGGTAAATGGAAAACATTAACCTAAACTTTAAAACAAGAAAAAAATGTCAGAGAGAAAGAAAGAAAGCTGTAGACTGTCGTGCCTTATGTATTTTCTCATTCACATTCACTAGGGATTCCTATGAATTATTATCTGGAGTAGTAACCCGATTCCTGTCGATTTGTGTTTGATATTATGTCCCTGTGTTCTTCCTAGCTGCCGTCAATCCTGTAAACGGGAGAATTATGTCTGTCGTCCTTTGGATTATGTCTTCGAACGATGGACGGAGTGCTGGATTGCTGTTTGTATTTATCGAAGAAAACGAGGTTTAGTTCGAGTTCATGTTTGCATACTTCGATGATAACATCAAACGGAAACAAAAATGAGAGAACAAGTACCTTTGCCAACAATCATTGATAATTGCAGAAACTCGAGTATCAAGATTCTCAGGAATTTCCAATCTACGATCCATAAATCCAACAACTCCTACAACCTTTAAAGGGAAATATCCATTGGTTCCAATTGTAATTACTAAGACGAAAACCTGGCCAGAGAGTTAAGAACTAAGAAGAGATTCACCTGGACAGAATTAAGGTTGCTCCATGGAATAGATTCAGTCATTAACTCCCATAGGATCACTCCGAAACTAAAGACATCAGATCTGTGCGACAGTGGAAGAACTCCGTTAGAAAGCTATCCCAATTCCATTCCAGGAAAAGAAAGCTCAGGGTGTGTTTGGTATGAAGGAAAATGTCCACGGAAAATGTTTTCTTGCAAACTGAAAATTAAGTGGTTTTCTTATATCTTTTCTTGTGTTTGGTACGTAAGCAGAAAATATTATCCGAAAAGCATTTGTATCTAATGTAGGCAAACACTATAAGAGTTGGGGATAGGGGTGTGGGGGTGGTGGGGATGGGGGCTATGAGGGTGGGGTGGGGTGGAGCTTGGTGGAGGTGAGGATGAGACAATCAATATGTAATGTCATTTGTGGAACTTGTTTTCCCGACTATTAAGAAGTCATTTTCCTCATTTTTAAGGAACCTGTTTTCCTACGGAAATGTTTTCCGAAAATTTTGACCAACCAAACATGGGAAAATTGAAAAATATTTTCCTCCGTACCAAACACACCCTCAATGTTGACCAATTTCCGGCAAGCTATTAGTTGTAATTGATAGTAGAATGTACAGCAATATAAATATATCCACACACAAAAAGAGAAAAGAATTCTTGCTTAGTAAACAACATTTTGCACCAGGAAACAAACACTGCTACTCTTTAGGGATAAAATGGTTCCCGCAGTTCTATCATTGTCTTCCTATTATTGAACTTGTTCCTTGGGGAAAAAAGGCACAAAGGAGCAAGGGCTCAAGCAAATGAGTCTCAACCATCCACCTAGTCACCTACCCAAATTAACGGACACAGAAATATTTAATGCAAGGTTTTGGGAACTTACTTTTCTGTTGAAGGTTCATTTCGAAGTACTTCAGGAGCCATCCACTGGGGCTGCAGTGATCAAGAAAAAGAAAACAGACAGGTAAAGGCATAATTAGGAGTGGCAAATGGTCGGGGCTGATCGGACATGGGCGGGTCGAAAACGAGTTAAACAAAAATGGATAAAATATCCTACCCGTCCATATTTAACATGGATAAAAAATGGGTTAACTGACGGATGATATGGATATCCATATTATCCATGATTTTAGGAATAGTAAGGTGAGAACACAAGCTAAAAGCCAAAATAAGCTTAGACTCTCAAAAAGCAAGAACTCATGAAAGATAAGAAGCAGACAAATAGGTATTGATAATATGGTTATCCACATTATCCATCTAGATATCCATTTTCAGTGGATAATATGGATATTATATGGATAATATCCATATTTGATGCTGTCTACATCACACCCCCTTGTAGTACGGCCCTTCCCTAGACCCTGCTTTCGGGGGATGCTTTGTGCACCAGGCTGCCCCTTTTTTTTTTTTTTTGTATATTCATATTTTTAAGAAGTCAGCTATATATGATGCGACCATGAGAAAAGGGAAAAAACGAAGTTAAGATGCTTACTGTCCCTCGCCCAGATTTTGTTGTTAAAAAAGTTGCATCCCTAAATCTTGATAGACCAAAATCTCCAACCTGAAGAGAAAAAATGTCATACTTATATTAACTAAAAGGGCTTTCACTCAGAAAAATTTGAAGCATCCATTTAGCAATCAGTACCTTGACGGTCCAACTTTTATCAACAAGCAAGTTTGAAGATTTCAGGTCTCTATGTACAATAGGTGGGTTTCGGCGATGCAAATAATTCATACCTCTTGCCTGAAGTCAATTAAACGAGTGTGAGAAACACCACGACTTTTTTACTAGGTCAAGTTTCACACTGAAAACATATTAGAGAAGAAAATTGATGAGTCCAAGTAGAAACCACACCACATCGAGGGCCATCCTAAGACGCCGTCTGAAGTCTAATGGCTGACTATTTCCATGAAGTGTTTTGAAAAGACTTCCCCTGAAGGACATGATGAGAATGTTGTCAAATTATTATTTAAAAATCAAACTGGACGGAGTGGCCAATCATCTGCCGTTTGTCAGTCCAGTTTTATGAGAAAATGGTCTCTTATCTTTGGTAGTAGGTTCAAAATAGTCCCTGAAGTATCACATGAGCAGTTTTGATCCCTAAGTTTGTCAACAGTGAGCACTTTTGGTCCTTTAAGTTTTCCAAAGGTGTCCACTTTTGGTCACCATCAGATATTTACCAAACTCTGATTCTTCAATTTTGATCAGGACTGTGGAAAAAAAATTAACCAGGAACACCAGAAATTTCTGTGAAAATTACAGAAACGCAACATAAAAGACTACACCAGACAAAAAAAGATAGACGAGAAAATAACAGAAATTGCACCTCAAAAGTTGCACCAGACTCTTGAAATAGACCGAAAATAACATAAACTGGAAAAACTATACATTCCAAATGTGAGTTCTTGTTAAATATTTTTTATTTTCCAGTTTCGATTAAATTTAACAATCAAAGTTTGATAAATATCTGACGCATACCAACAGTGCTCACTTTTGACAAACTTAAAGGACCAAAATAGCTCAGGTGATACTTAAGGGACTATTTTGAACCTACCACCAAAGATAAGGGACCATTTTTGTCATTTAAACTTTTCCACGGCATTCTCCCCCGGGGGAGTAGCTCAGTTCAATACCTGGGTAAAAACTCTGTCACGATGGCAGGTTTCTCTTGAGAAAATACGGCCCCCATGAATAGCAACACGTTAGGATGTCTGAGTCTTTTCATTATTTCAACCTGAAAAGCATGGTTGAACGTATATTAAGAAAATTTTGTTCTATCAAGGCAGTATCCATTGTGCTGGTATCACATACCTCCTTTTTATAATCGAGCAATGTTTCCTCGCTGCATTGATTCGCAAAGTAAACCTTAACAGCAACATCCTAAAGAAAACTTTGAGAGAACTAAGAATTTATCTATTAGTAACCTTCAAAACATAAACAAAAACTCGGGAACTAGAGGAGTACCGATCCATTCCAGATTCCATGATACACAACACCATATGAACCTAAAGGAAAGATATTGAGGTCAGTGAGAATTTCAAAAACTAAAATGTTTTTGTACTTGATAAAAGGCTCGGCATTACATAATGATACATGAAAAGAGTAAACTAGGCACCACGCTTCTTCCAAAGCATACTGCTTTCTAGATGTATATGATGATATCTATACGGATGGATCTTATATATATAGTAGAATGAAGCACCACATGGGTGGATATGTATATGAATTCTACCAAATTCAGGTAACAATTTCTGCCCTTAAATGTTTTTGTACTTGATAAATGATAAAAGGCTCGGCATTATATAATGATTTATGCAAAGAGTAAACTAGGCCCTATTTTACCAGTTTCAGGTAACGATTTCTGCCCTTCTAGCAGATTTGGGCTGGTCAAAAATGGGCTGAGTTAATAAACGGGTGGGTCACAGTTACTTGGGCTGAATTGAGTTGGGCTTAAATTGGCTAAAAAGCTACCAACTCGACCAATTCTTACTAAGTTTTAATTTCTTTGTTTGTTCTTTCATAATTTTTGAAGTACATAATAAACTATGTTTTCTTCATTGCGGCTATATATAACATATCAAACAAAAAAATGTCTTTTTTGAAAATATTTTGACAAGATTTCTCATGGGTCAATTTGGGCTACATTTCAGCCCAATTTTAAGATGGACTGAACGTGTTGGGCGGCGGTCATGTTCTCATAGGCTAATTTTCCACCCCTAGTACGAAGGAACTACTCCTTGAATAAAATTTTGTCCAATGGTACATTAGCATTTAGCTCAAAAGACAAAGATCCATATGTAAATAATGGCAAGATTACTCTACTTTACCTCGTCCAATTTCCTCCTTTAGGCTAATATCTTCCCATACAATTTCACAATCTACTATCAGGCTCGACTCATTCACCTCAATTTTGTTTGATGAATTTCCGTGGCTGTCAGTGCTCCCCACTGACTGTGGTGATTGGTGGTGCTCCAAAAGCTGCTGCGGTGAATCTTCCGCCCCTGACGATTTTGCATTCTCAAACTGTCTCTTAAGCTCTTCATTATTCATAAATGTTCCTGGAATCTCTTCATGAACTTCAACTGCCTCGAAAAATTCATTGGAGTTGGCAGAGGCAAATCCAGGATTTGAAGTATATGGGTTCCTATAACAATCTCAAATTAATCTATAATGATGACTGGATGCACAATCAAATATTTATAAATTTTTTATGGAATTTTTAGTACATAGACAGGGTATGAGCAAAAGCTACTGGTTTCCGGGAACCCGTACCTAAAGCTTTGGATCCGCCGCTGTCCTTCAGGACCCTCTACAACACCATGACCAGTTGTTGGGGCACACATTATTCCTGGATCACAACAAGTTCCTTTCTGGTTTCTCTGAAGGCGAGGTTGTGCATCAACAAAGTGACAACATTTTTCCGTAGAATCAGGTGCTGTTGGTGAATGTGGTTCAGCTACATTCTCACGAACAGGAGTATCGTCGCCCCCATTATGCTGACCCTTCTCTTTACCAAGGTGCCCCAATCCTGCAATATTCAGCTTTGACATAACCTTTGCTGCCTACAATTGTTGCAAACTCGTCATTAGAAAAAACATCCAGCTTTAAACATATAGCACATAATTATCAAAAACTCTTATTTGGACCTAAATTCTTCTCTTTAACTTCTAATTTCTCCCCCAGTTTTGCTTAGTTCAAGTGACCCCCAAGGCCCCAACAGCATTCAGTTTTCCAAGAGAAAGCTATGGGCTCGGCAGAACCCAGTAATTTTAGTCAACATCCTGTATTTTTGTTACGAAATTCACTTAATATGTATAAATAATTCATCAAGAACCAAGTAAGCTAAATTTTTTTAGAACTCTGAACCCATAAACTCGGATTTTCGGCTCCGCCTTTGATTTTCCCCTCTACGCTGAAAACCTCTTTATCCTCCCCCCTCCCCACCTCTGTTTCAATTTGTTTGTCTTACTTTCCTTTTTATTCTTAGTCTGTTTCAGAAAAAATGTCTCTTTCTCTATTTAGTAACTCTTTACACCCAACATCCTACAGGCATATTTAAGACCACAAGATTCAAAGGGCATTTTGGTACATTACACATCTTTAGTTTAAGACTACAAGATTCAAAAGTCTTCTTTTATTTTCTTAAACTGTGTGCTGAGTCAAACTAAGACAAACAGATTTGAACAGAGGAAGGTGTTTGGTTTCAGTATCACTCCTTGTCACAGAAGGTTTACAATCGGTTCTCGAACTTCATCTAGATCCTTCCATGACTACTCTAATAAACCTTATCAGATATATTATTAGCACAAATAAGCTGTATACAAGACCATGAAGGTAATTGCCAGCTAATCTTTTCAAAGAAATTAATAAAGCCAAGAAGGAAGAGAGGGACATCAAATAGAACAATACTCCAGACGTATAAAGAATCAGGAAATTACAATTTTGGAAGGCTGAGCGATGTCAAATGTAGATTCATCCTTCTCAGTGCTCTCTGCATTAGCTCTATTCTTCCCACCGAGCAAACTGAAACTCAGCCGTGTCGCCTGAAATGATAATATTACCTCATAAAATGTCTTTTCAATCAATGGGAAGCAAGCAAACCAACTACCTCACACTTACAGGTAGGACCGTAGGGGTGTCAAATGGGCGAGTTAGGTTGGATTTTTGAGCATGTCAATGAGTCGCCTAAAGTTACTTGAGCTGAAATCGGTTGGACTAAAATGGGCTCAAAAGCAAGTCATAATCCAACCAGCCCAATTCTTACTAAATTTTAATTTCTTTACTTGTTCTTTTATAAAAGTATAAATACCTAACAAAAAGTTATTTTTTTTCTTTATTATGACTATGTATAACATATCAAATAAAAGAAAAAGTCTTTTTGAAAATATTTTGACAAGGTATCTATGGGTCAATTTGGGCTACATATCAGCCCGGTTTTTACATGGGCTGAAATAGGTTGGCTAAAATGGGCTGAGCTAATAAATGAGCGGGTTAATGACCAGCCCAAACTTGATCGGGATGGGCGGGCCATGTTTTCATGAGCTAATTTTGTCACCCCTACTTACAGGTGCTCTGGGTGGCTTCAGTGATTTCCCTTCTTTGGTGTCTAACTCAGCCTCATCCCTGTGCCCCACATCTGCAGATGTTGTATCACATGCATCTTCTCCACGCTTCAGTGAGAAAACTTTCGAGGCCTGAAAATCAGGAAAAAACAAGGGATAATTATTCAGAAAGTTAGACTAAATTCACTACTAATCAAACAAGAACTAGCGACGAACAAATTCTGTAGCTAAACAGCAAAATCCGTCACTAATCCTATTTAGAAACGGATTAGCGACAAAGTTCGTAGCTAATTCTAGTTTTTCCGTAGTGATTGTTTATGAAGCACACCGACAACACGATAATAAGCACCAGATTCGAAACAGATGATGCGATTTGTGGTCGTTGATTCCATTGAATCCTTTTGAAATTTATTCCTCGTGCACCAGGTTGATGATCATTATCCTCCTCATGAGTACTACTTGTATCCTTTGAGTTCACATTAATGAATGAAGCTGCGTCGTTTGAAACAGTGATAATACCAAAAAGCTCACCGTCTTCATACAACGGGCTTTTCGTCATCATTGCCTTAAAGATCTGACCTGACCTCTTCTTACAAGGAAACAGACCCGACCATGATTGTCCACAGCTCAATCTTTCCCTGGCAATCCTAGCCAGTTGATGATATTCTTCACAGATAAGAAATTCAGTGGTAATCTGTCCAAGTACTTCATGCTCTTTATAACCATAAAGTATTTCAGCAGATCGGTTCCTGCAAGAGAAAAACTTCCTCGTGTCATATGCAATTCACAACCAACAAGAGCACCTAGAGTTCTTTTTTTTTTTTTTTTAATAATCGTGGTGTCAGGTCCAGCTTGCGCACACCTCAACTAATTCCACGGGATACCTGCTATCTCCCACCAGCAACAGGTACCACGTAACTCTGTCCACCATGGCTGGGACAGATGGGAAGAAAGCACCTAGTGTTTTTTGTCTCTGCTAGGGAACTGAACCTAAGACCTCATAGTTCTCAACTCACTTCATTGACCACTAGACCACACCCTTGGGTGCGCACATCATGAGTAGTTATTCGTATTGAAATAATATTGGGAATTGAACTTGAGACCTAATAGTTCTCAACCCAGGAGATGCGGCCACTTGTTTGCGGATATGATAATTGTCAAGACAAGGTTGTGGCCTAGTGGTCAATGAAGTGGTAGAAGAACCATGAGGTCTTAGGTGACAAAAACACTAGATGATTTCTTCCTATCTGTCTAAGCCTTGATAGACAGAGTTACCTGGTACATGTTGCTGATGGGAGAAAGTAGGTATCCCGTGAAATTAGTCAAGATGCATGCCAGCTAGAGTCACTAATCAACTATGCCTCAGCCTCAAACTAGTAGGGGGTCGATGAAATGGACCCTCTAAATATACTTCGATATCAGGCCCATTCCAATATCATTTTAAACTTGTCTTTTAAAGCAAATTAGTTTTCTCAAAGTCCCACACTTACCTCTTCTCAGACCTAATGTAAGTGTAACAACATGCTAACTTAACTCAAACTAGTCTTTAGCTGAAGTAGTAAAAGCGAATGAGTAAAACTACAATCAATAGTGGTGCCTAATTGATTTACTACTTGCTAACATAACTTTGAATCGGAAAATTTGATCAACGTTAACTGATGGAGGTAGTCTTAGCAGCTATAAAGGTTATCGCAAAAATGTGATTCTTCCAGTGTTCAAAACTCGAAAATGCTATCTCCAGACAAATCCCACTAAGCATCAGCCATCTAGCAGTTTAATCAAGACTTACAAAGCATCCTATAGAGAAAGGGGTCTTAAGCAATGAATCGCATGATCACTAACTCCAAACAACCAATTCAAGTTTTCAAACATAATTAGAGCTAGGCAATCACATTCAAAGCCTTGTTTTTTCAAGAAAAATAAATCAATCAACTACACCGCAATCCCAAACTAGTTGCAGGTAGAGGCGAACGTAGTCTTTGATCAATGGGTTCAACTGAACCTAACATTTTAGACGATAAATACATATACATGTAAAAGAGACAGCTAAAGTTTTTAACAAATACAAATCCCAAACCTTAGTGCTAAAAATTGAACCCATCAAGTTTAAATCCTAGATTCGCCTCTGGTTGTAGTTAGCTATACAACAACAACAACAACATGCCCAGTATAATCCCACAATGTGGGGTCTGGAGAGGGTAGAGTGTACGCAGACCTAACCCCCACCTTGAAAGGTAGGGCGGCTGTTTCCGAAAGACCCTCGGCTCAAGAGAGAAAACAAGACAAGACAAAAAGTCAGATAGGGACAAGCATATCAAAAACAATATGAAAACGAGGAATAACAAAAGCGAGAAAGTCTTGTAGTTAGCTATACAAATCCTCTAAATCCATTCCTTCACATACAACCAATTGATGGCATTTTAAACAGAAAAAGAAGCAATTTTTCGAAGTAAATCTAGCTCAAGTCAACTTCAATTTACCAACTCATAAAAACTCAAAATATCAACAAAGACCAACTCAAATCAAACATCACTCATTACAAACAAAGTAATTTCACTTCCAAATTCAAAGTTTAAAAAAAAAAAAAAAAAAAAAAAAAATTTACTTACCAGTAGATAATTTCCCCTGTAACAGCTTTACTAACATGAACTGCATGACCCATATAATTCAACACATTTCTGTACGGACTACCAGTATTAAAAAAACCAGGAACACAAAATCCCATTTCATTTGAATCCATATTTCTCTCTTTTTTTCTCTTGTAATAGCAAGTTGAACCTTTCTAAAAGTTTCTTATGACAAGTTGACTTGTCGCCGGCACAACCGTGCATGGCGGCCGGAGGCAGTGGTGGTGGCAGTGGACAGAAATGAGCATTTTGGTTGTCATTAACTTTATTTTGTTTTTGTTTTGTATATTGTTTCAATTCTTGATTTAAAAATTGAGGTTTTTAATTGTTTTTTGTGGTCAAGTGGGTGTCTGACACGTGTACTTTGTCAGCCAAGTGAAGCTATCAGATATTGTCAACTGGGGTAGCGTGGGCATGTTACGGTACGGTATTTGAAATTTCGGTACGGTAATTTAAGTTTTCGGTTTCTGAAAATACTATATCATTATTGTACCAAATTAATTCGGTATTTTAAAGTTCGATTTCCGTATTTTACCGGTATCATAGTTTGTCCGACTTCGACTTATATATATTCATATCGTGGAGAATTATGGCTTCCGTTATTTAAGAACATTTTAATTATTATGTGCTAAACACCTTACGCATGTAAAAATATTCAAAAGAAAGTGCGAGCAATCTCTTTCGTAAATCAATTACACGAAAAGGACATTTACATCAAGATAGAGTAGTCAAAGTCCAACGTTTAAACAATTAGTTTTCTAATAATAGTATTTTTTATATTTGTTACCATTATAATACTAAGATATATGAATTGTATATGTAACTATATACTTCGGTATGGTATTCGGTATTTCGATATTTTCTTTATGAATACTGAATACCGTACTGGATACCAAACTTTTTAAAAATGCATACCAAATACCATAATATCGAAACTGCGGTATAAAAATTTTTGATTTCGGTATGGTAATCAGTATCTACCATACACTGGAGTGGTGGGTTTTAAATTTTTAAGGATAATTTTCTCTGTCCGTCTCAAATTATTCGTCCTGCTTTCTGAAAATTGTTATCTCAAATTATTTGTTATTTTTGAAGTTTAAGACAAAATTAATTATTTTTTTCATTTTACCTTAGTAGTTAGTGTTCAAGTGAGTAGAATCATTTGATCAAGACTCGGTATAAACCCGGGTTTGACTCTTCGTCACCGGCTCCACCGTGCATGACGGCTGGAGGTGGTAATGGTGGTGGTGGGGAGAAATGAGCACGTGAGTTGCCATTAAATTTTTTTGTTTTTGTTTTGTATTTGGATATTGTTCAATTCCTCATTTAAAAATTGAGGTTTTTAATTGTTTTCTGTGGTCAAATGGATGTCTGCCACGTGTTCTTGATTTTTTAAAATAGGGGCACTTTTATTGGTTTTTTTGGGGGGCAAGTGGGTATCTGCCACGTGTCATTGGCCGGCCAAGTGAAGCTATCAGGCATCAGCCTTTGTCAACTGGTGTGGTGAGTTTTTAATGATAATTGTTCTCTCCATCTCAAATTATCTGGCGTGTTTTATAAAAACAGCAGTTTCAAGTAGTGATAAATTCAGAATTTTCATTGAAAGGGTTCGAAAAAAGAAAAATATAGTGATTAGAATTTGAACTTGAAATTTTGAACACCCTAAACCATTGAACCAACCTCTTTTCCTGTTTTCAGGGTATTCAAAATCTATATATGTACATAAAAAGTGAAAAAAGACCTTATATATACAGTATAATATTTTACCGAGGGTGTTCGGGTGAACACCCTCGGGGGGCCCTATATCCTCCCCTGGTCTCAAATTATTTGTTGTTTTGAAAGTGTAAGATAACATTAATTATCATTTTTCATTTTATCCTTAGAAGTTATTGTTAATGTTATAACTGTTCAAGAACAATGAAGGGTAAACAGTAAAAAACAAACTTCCTAATTAATGTTTTTCAACGAGCATGCAAAAGAGGATCACCGTACATAATTTGAGATATAGAAGCGTATATAAGTCAAGAAAAGGGTAGAATTGGTAAAATACAAATATAAGTTCTTTGATTCATCAAAAAAATAATTTTTGACTAGTGGATATAATTGAACACATTCCTGTACCTACTACCAGAAAAGAGAGCTCCAGGAACACAAAAACCCATTTCACTCGAATCCATTAATTTTTCATTTGAATCCATATTCACAGTCTATTAACCCTTTTTTTTTTAATTTGGATATTGTTCAATTCTTGATTAAATTGAGGTTTTATATTGGTTTTTTGTGGTCAAGTGGGTGTCTGCCAGTGTTCTTGATTTTAAAATTGTTGTTTCAAATTATTTGTCTTTTTAGAATTTTAAAATAACTTTAATTATTTTTGTCCATTTCACCCTTAACAATTATGTTCATTTTACCCTTAGTTGTTATTGAAGAATACAAACAACTCAATTATTGGATGATGTTATAATTGTTCAAGTATCAGTGAAGATAAAATAGTTTGACCAAGACTCAATATAAACACGGGTTTGACTCGTTACCGGCTCCACCGCGAATGGCGGTTGGAGGCGGTGGGGACAGTTGTAGTGGTGGTGGTGGTGGTGAAGGAGAGAAATGAGCATGTGGATTCTGATGGAGGTGGCTATTTACTGGTAAAATTTTCAGTTTTTGAATATTGTTCAATTCTTGACTTTAAAATTGGAGTTTTTTAAATTGGTTTTTTGTGGGGCAAGTGGGTGTTTGCCACTAGAGGCGAATTTATGATTTTAAGAAGATGGATTCACCAACGTTAAAGGCGGCTTAGAATTTTTCTTTTGAAAAAGGACATCAAAAGTGCATTTGGTAGGGTTCAATCCGAGGACCTTACGGGATTAAACCCAACACTTAACTAGTCCTCCACTCGGTCTTGTTTGACCATGTGTTCCTTCGGTTAATATAAGATATATTTTAAGAATAATATATTGAGTTTAGTTGGGGAACCATGAGTTCACGTGACCCATTTTTTAGTGATAAATTCGCCCCTGTTTTTGCCACGTGTTGTTTGCCGGGTGAAGCCTATAAGCTGTTGTCAACTGGTAGGTGGGTTTTAACGATAATTATGAGTCAAGCAAATAGTGTAATTGGTAATAAGCAAATATAAGTTTGTTGATTCGTGGAGAAGAATCACGTAAGATTGGTGGAAGAAGTCTTTGAAATTAGTCAAGGTTATTTTTGTTTTGCTGTATTTGCCCTTTTTCGTTTTTGGATATTTTGATTATAAAATTGGAATTAGATTTGACCCCCAAAATAATATGGAATAAGATATTAGAGTTTGGTTGCTTACGTTCAACCATATATATAATTGTTTTACACCTTAGATTAATCAAAGTCTAATGATCGTACGTAAAAAGAAGAAAAAAATTAAGAGCACCGGCGGACCCAACAAGTTCGAGGATTCGGCATAATCCACAACTTTTGACCTGAATCATATAGTATATACATGTAAGAAACAAGTATAGTATATCTCAGAACATCATATTCTCAAGTTAGAATTCACGACGTCTAAAGCTTAGATTAGTCACCGATCATATGTCGTATTTTGGAAAAGATTTCAAGCTTATTGACATTTTACGCTCTTAGTTAGAAGAGTTGATAATCATAAAAAATGTATAGGGCAAAATCCGTAGATACCAAGTGGACGTATCAAAATATGATACGTAGCAATGGTGACAGGTCAGATTCGAGCCAACAAGCAAGAGGCTCTGGGAAATCATACGAAGTTCCGGAGGAGTAATTCGGTAGGCTGCTTCTGGAGGCAGAAACTACAAAAAGCCTGGAGAAGCATGTCAACTCACCGGTTAAAAGTCATTTTCGGCTTATCTACGTGTTGGGTAAAAAATAAAAGTGCCTATAAGCCAAAATCAGTCGTAAGCAATAAGTTGGTCATTCCTAACTCATTGTTTTTCAGCTTATAAGCACTTTAGTTTGACCAAAGATTTTACTATTCAATCCCTATTATTATTTTGCAATCTCTCAAATACCCTTGCTGAAATAAAACCCCTAACCAAATTCATGATCTGATTGCTGAGAGTGTTTATTATAGTTGAATGTAAATAAATTAGCAACAACCAAAATTTCATTAGGCATTTGTTTATTTTATGCAAATATTTTAGTACATTTTAAGT
The DNA here is from genome assembly GCF_029784015.1 of Lycium ferocissimum. Lineage (NCBI taxonomy): Eukaryota > Viridiplantae > Streptophyta > Magnoliopsida > Solanales > Solanaceae > Lycium > Lycium ferocissimum. The sequence continues at coordinate 72,445,182 of NC_081342.1, read as the reverse complement.
ATGTTTTGCACGATTCAAATTAGTATTTGTTATATCATAGATTTTGATTATCTTTTAAATTATCATAAAAATGATATATATATATATATAAAAAAGATAATCTAAATTCTATATTAAAGATAATGAAACATAAATGATTTTATAATTGAATCAATTGAAAATCATGTGAAAATCACTTTTTATTAGTCTAAACAACTTTAAGGATTTGAGTTTCATCCCACTAGTTGAGCAAGTTACAGAAGTGGGTGATAAGGGTAAAGCTCAGCAAGGAGAAACGGAGGGCATATCAGCCGCATTGGATGTCATGGTAACTCCTCAACCTACCCCATCTGATTCTTCACTTAAATTGGGATTTGGCCCTTAACCAATTAAAGGTCCTAATAATATGGCGTCGACAAGTACTAACCCACCTAGGGTTGTACCGATCAACACCAATCAAACCAATAGGGTTGTACCAGACCCAAATACAACTCAGGCAACTCCTTGGACAACCCTATTTGCACACAACAAAGCTGCAACCCATGGGCTAGCACTAAAATACATTCCCCCTGAGATAATTAATGAGCAACCTGTGGTAAAGTTGGTGAAAAAAGAGGCCGATAAAGAAATACTGAAGTGGCAAAGTTCTCTAATTGCATATTTCATTGGAGAGGCACCGGGGCATAATGTTATGAAGAGATATATTGGACAATTTTGGGCTATGGCTGCTGAACCTGAACTGTTTTATCATGAAGAGAGGTATTGTGTTGTTCGATTCCAGTTGATTGAAGATATGAATGAGGTAATTTACTCTGGACGGTATTCTCTCAATAGCAAGCCTATAATATTGAAACCATGGACTCTCAATTTCGACTTTAGCAAAGAATTTCCAATTGAGATCCCTTTATGGGTAAAGTTCCCAAAATTGCCCATGTCCTGCTGGATCTGACAGAATCCTTATATAGAATTGCAAGTGTGATTGGTATCCTATTCATGCTGATGAGTGCACAGCAAATCAAACTAGAATATCCTTTGCAAGGATGTTAATTGAGGTGAATATTACTAAACCATTACCAAATGAAATTAGAATACAAGATCCTAATGGGATGGAATTTGTTCAGAGTGTGACTTATGATTGGAGGCCAAAATTCTGTCCAACTTGCTCAATGATTGGGCATGTGTGCCCTTCACAGATTAGAAAGCCTCCTCAGCCACCAAAAATACCTAAGGAGCACAACAAAAGAAGGCAAGACCCCAAGAGGATGGTGCAACATTGGAAGTTCAGAGGGTTAATGCTAGTGAACTCTACTTAGGAATCTATATCAGAACAACGGAACCAGGGGCCGGCTGCACCAATTGATCATCCCAATCATGTGACTGACCCAAAAATAGTGAGCAACCCTATACCAAATAGAACTGATATTGGAAAACAGACTGCTACTACCAACTTGCAACAACTGGAGCATGTGAAGGATGTTGTGGTAACTCCTCCAACACAGTTTCCTATCATAATCACATCCCTATCCCAAAATGTAGCCATGGCCGGAGACCAGATCAATCAACCAATAGTGCAACAAGAAAGCGATCAACCTGTAAATCCAGAACTTAGTCTAGAAAATTTTCCTGTTTTGCAATCTGTGCCAGTTCACAAAGGGAAATTTGGTGATCAAAGAGAAAATAGAGTGCAGCAACAACTCCCTCCTAACAGAGGAGGTCATAGTACCGTGTAGATGAGCTGGCTTACATGGAATGTGAGGGTTATCAATAAATGGCACAAGCAAAAAGAATTAAAGCAGTATCTCAACACTAATCACATCAAACTTGCTTGCCTAGTGGAAACAAGAGTTGAAGCACACAAGCAGCAAAAAATCACTAATAATGTCTTCCCAGGTTGGGATATCATATGTAATTATCAGGAAGCAGTCAATGGTAGAATATGGGTTGCTTGAGATCCAAATTATTACCACATCTTGCATATATGTTCTACTGCTCAGCTGGTCCACTGTCAAGTGACCAGGCCTGGAAGTACCTGATGGGTATAAATTATTCATGTAATTTCAATATAAAAATATAATATTTTAAAAATAAGACATGAATAATTTATATCATATTCTCGCACTTTTCTGACAAATCTTGCAGGAAAAAAATACATGGAAAAAGAGAAGAAGCAAGAACTAAAAGCCAAGAAAGGAGGATGCATCCGTGACAACTTCACCAAAGACTACACAAAGTCAAGAGAAACAAAGTTATGACAAATTCTCACCAAAATTTCATGATAAATTGCTATGCCAATTTCTCAAGATTGCATAATAATTTGCCATGCCAATTTCTCAAGATTGCATGATAATTTTCCACGCCAATTTCTCATCAAGGAAATATTATTATATTGAATTTCTCTTGCAATGTCTCTCCAAGATTTCTAGGAATTTTTCTTTTAAATAGGCATATGTTTTGTAGAAGAAAGGAGAACCCATCTTTCATCTTATTTGCATCGAAGAGTGAAGAGGACACAAGAACTAGTCTTGGTGTCTCTCTTGGCTCTTTCTTATAGTAAAAAAAATATTCTCTTAGTCTTTATTTGTATTTAGTTTTCTACTCCATAATGGAGTAAGTTTCCTTGGTTGGGATATTAGATGAAGCTTGATAACGGTATTATAATAAATATCTTTATTTTATTATCTTCTTATGTTGAGATTTTCTCTTTATCATCTTTATACACCAAGGTATTTGATATTAATTATATCTATTATTGGATATAATTATATCTCTTTACAAAAATCTTTATCTTGTTATTTTATTTCTTATTCGGGAGAAGAGAACGACTTAAACAAGTTTGCTGATTTAAATGATCTTTATCTTATTTCTTTTAGTCCTAATTCTCGCGGAGGGATTAACTCAAATAAGTTATTGATTTAAATAATTTTTATCTTATTTCTTTCAGTCCTAATTCTCACGGAGGGATTGACTCAAATAAGTTTATTAATTTAAGGGATCTTTGTCTTATTTCTTTCAATCCTAATTCTCACGGAGGGGTTGACTCAAATAAGTTTATTGATTTAGCAAGAGCTAATCTAAAGAGGCTTTTGTTCACTTGGTGCACTCAACTAAGATAATTCTTGTTTGAAGCCATTACTTTAATTGGTTAACTACACTAATCGAAAGAGGTGTTATTAATTATTGTTTAATGTCACTAATTAATTATCAATAAATTAATAGTATAAGCGAGAGTGGTGCTATTAACATATTGTCGTTATGTGGAGTGATTGAATTAGAAATAAGCAATCATTCTTTAAACGGAGAAATAAGTAATAAACTTTTGATTTTATTATAATAATTTTATCTTGCCAATTCAAAATATCCCAACCTCCATCTTTTATTAGAAAAATCCAAAAATATTTCTTATTTTATTATTATAATTTTCAATACTTTTGAACAACTCTCTTTTCATCAGTTTGATCATCTCAAATGGTAACAAAAATAATACAAATATGTAGTCTAGGTGGTTCCAATCTCTGTGGGATGATATCTTAAACTTTACTATAATTTGACAGAGTACGAGCAGAAAATACCTATGCACATTGGTCTCGTCAGTACCCTATCTTGTCTGATCACTGTGGTATATGGTTTTAACTCAATAGAGAACAGAAAGCAGTTGTGGAGCAAACTTGAAGAAATTAGACAAAGGATTACTCAAACTTGGCTCATAGGAGGAGACTTTAATGCAGTTTTCACCCAAATGACAGGCTATTTGGTGCACCTATTATAGCAACAGAATTGAAAGATTTTTCAGGGTGTATTCAGCACTTGAGTTGAGTGAACTATCTTGGAGAGGTGACTACTATACTTGGTCTAATAAGCAGTTGGGAATTAGCAGAATATGCAGTAGGATAGACAAAATGTTTGGCAATGCAGAATGGATGATGCAATGGGGTTATGTCATCACTAACTATGATTTGCCTAATGTATCTGATCATGCACCTATGGTACTCCATGTTGAAAGGACTCAAAGATCTGGTAAAATCCCCTTTAGGTTTTTCAATGTTTGGGCTGACCATTCAAAATTCAATACTATATTAGAACAGGGTTGGAACAGATAGGCACCTAACGGTCAGATGGCTAATGTATAGCACAAGCTCAAAGGGTTGAAGGGTGATCTCAAGAAGTTAAACAAAGAAGAATTCCAAACCATTGCTGCTAAAATCTCCCAAAGGCGTAATGGAACTCTTACAAACTCAGGAACTAATCATTCACCAATGTTCTGATGCTTTGCTCATAAAGGAAAAGCAGTGTCTAGTGGACATAGAGAAATAGAGTCTTGTTGAAAAAGTATATTGAGGCAGAAATCAAGGGCACAATGGATTAAACTAGGTGATGCAAACAACAAATATTTCTCAGTCATGATTAAAGACAGAACTAACTAGTGCGTGGAACTCACTTCCCTTACCGGTATAAGATTGACAGAACCACATGACATACAAGAAGAGGTGATAAATTTTTACAAAGGGCTTATGGGATCTGCTGGTCAATCTCTACCTGTAGTGAATAATGTGATTATGAAAAAGGGATCAGTTTGAACTCATGCTCAGGGGATGGAACTGTGTAAAGAGGTTACTGAGGTAGAAATAGATGAAGCTTTAAAATCCATTGGAGATGATAAGGCCCCAGGGGTAGAAGGCTATAATGCTTATTTCTATATAAAAAAAATTAAAAAAAATAAAAAAAAAAAAGCTTGGCCAACTATCAGATTAGATGTCATTGCTGTTGTTAAAGAATTTTTCCACACTGGTAAAATGTATAGACTCATCAACTGCACTGTTATCATATTGGTACCCACGACTGCTGCCCCAATTAATATCAAAGAGTATAGACCAATTGTTTGCTGCTCAATTCTATACAAACTCATCGCCAAGGTATTATCAGCTAGAATTCAATAGGTTATTGCTTCTATCATATATAAGTCTCAGTCTGGATTTATCCCAGGGAGGAAAATAGCAGATAACATAATCCTTGTTAATGAATTAGTCAGAGCATACTCCAGGAAACATATATCACCTAGGTGTATGATAAAGATTATCTACAGAAGGCCTATGACTCTGTAGAATGGATATTCCTAGAACAAGTACTTGAAGCATTATGTTTTCCTACTAAATTCATTCACTGAATTATGGAGTGTGTGCATACATTACTCAGTATTGATCAATGGTGAACACTGAAGCTTTTGATGCTGCAAAAGAACTTAGACAAGGGGATCCAATATCCCCTTATTTATTTGTTATTGCCATGGAGTACCTTAGCAAATTCTTACACATACTCAAGGAGAACAAAGAGTTTAAATTTCACCCTAAATGTGCCGGACTTTGTATCACCCATCTGTGTTTCGATGACCTATTATTGTTTGCTAGAGGTGATCAAGCATCTGTTGCTGCCCTATACCAATGTTTCCAACGGTTCTCTCAAGCATCTGGACTACAAGCAAATGTTGGTAAAAGTTCATTCTATTTTAGGGGTATCATAATGCTATTCAGATTCCTCTCCTTTAACAATTTGGATTTGGGTTTGGCACACTGCCTTTCAAATATCTGGGGATACCCTTGTCCACCAAAAAATTAACTGTACTTTAATGGACTCCACTAATAGAGAAAATAGTAGCAAGGATTTCCTCTTAAACTTCTAAGAAACTCTCTTATGGGGGAAGGGTACACTTGGTGCAATCTGTACTATTTGGAATCTAATCTTATTGGGCCCAGTTGTTTGTCATACTTGCAGCTGTGTTGAAAGTAATTGATGGATACTGTAGGAGTTATAGTTGGTCAGGAACAAAAACAATTACTAAAAAGGCACTTGTGGCATAGGATAACATGTGCCTACCCAAATCAGCTGGTGGCTTTAACTTGATTAATATTCAGATCTAGAACCAAGCTGCAATTGCTAGAACTTGTTAGGATTTAGCTCATAAATCTGACAAACTATAGATCAGATGGATCCATAATTACTATATCTAGAACCAACAGTTCTTCACTATGCCAAGTCCAAATCAAGGACATCTTGAATCCAGAGATCATCTGTTTGTGCACTGTCACTACACTCAGGCCTTATAGCAAAGATTACTGATATGGTTAAACAGAACTTGGTTCAATGCTAGCTCATGGGGGCAACAGGAAAACTAGATCATAGCAAATATAAAGGGTAAATCACAGGTTGCTCAGATATTGAAGCTGGTATACACAGAATTTGTACATGCAGTATGGCTTGAAAGGAACCAAAGAGCTTTTGAAAGTAGGTCGAAACAATGGGTAGTATTAGCTAGAGAAATAGCCTATGTGAGTAATATAAGCGCCCCTCCGGCCTCTGGGCATTAGATCTAAGCTACAGCAACTTTTGTTTTGATGTTGTAACTAGGTGCTGCTGCTAGATTTTGAGTTTCCATATTTTAGATAGCTATATTGTGTTGGTATGCTATGGATTTGTAAATATTTCGCTTGGTGATTAATACAAAAGGTTAGTTACCAAAAAAAAAAAAAAAAAAAAAAAAAAAAAACACAACTTTAAGGACAGTTAAGTCATTTTAACAGAAATCCTGCTTATCAGCACTTTTTCTGCCGAACACTTCAGCTGCTTATTATAAGGTTCAGCACTTTTATCCTAACACGTAACTGCTTATCTATTAAATCAGCTGCAACACTTAAAAATGATTATCAACTATTTTAAATCAACTAGGACAAACGAGCTCATAATTAGCCGCAATTTGAAACGGGAGATAAAATTGGATAATAAAACAAAATACAGGGGTATATTTACCTTTTATGTTTGATTGGTAGATAAAGAAGGATGATAATTATAATTCAACATGGTGATTTTAAGCGTAGTAAAATATTAAGTTAGTTATTCAATGGTTTAATAGTAATTGAAGATCAATAGAGTGGTTCAACTAATACTTGAACATAAACTCATTTTTTGATAATAGTTGAACATCACCGAGCTATTCTACACAGAGTAAAATATTAAGTTAGCTATTTAATAATAATTAAAGATTAATATAGTAATTCGACGAATTATTAAACATAAGCTCATTGTTTTGATTATAATTGAGCATTATCGAGTGATTGTAGTAAAATTTTACATTGGTGATTCAATGCTATTATGCTAGTTGAATATTATTTGGGTGACAGCTTGACGGGTGATCATATTGTTAAGTTATCAGCTGTTAATTGGTGTTGTGGTGGATATTAATGATAATTATAAGTCAAGTTAAGGATAGAATTGGAAATAAGCAAATATAAGTTCTTTCATTCGTCTAAAAAATAAATATTTGATTGGTGGAAAAAGTCTTTAAACTTGTTGTAAGCTATTTCCCTTTTTCCATTTATGCCCTTCTTCTCCTTCTTCTTCTTTTTTTTTTTTCTGGATATTTTGATTATTAAAAAATGAAATTAGATGTTAGTGTTTATGTTGCTGGCGTTCAACCATATATATAATTGTTTACAACTTAGATGTATCACAAAGTCAAGATCTAAATGGATTACAATAACAAAAAAAGAAAGGATCAAATTCAGTGGTGGATTCGCAGATTCAGTAGAAATATGTATATATATCTCTGTGTTTGTGGAAAAATCCTTAGTATGGAGCCTTTTTCCGAATGGGCTCTACGCGGTACGAATTCGAATTTAAGCGTGATACAATGGGGGTGCCGGACACCGGACAGGAAACCCAAAATAAAAAAAGTATATACATATAAAAATCATGTACAAAAAAATTAGATATATTTTTAAAATATTATATTTTCATGTCAGAACTCACGTTACCTAAATATTAGATTCTTCATTTATCAAATGGCGCATTTGGAAAAGTTTTCAAATTTTTACTTTTATTGAAATCTTACACTCTTCAGTTATTAGAAGAGTGTATAACCATAAAAATAGAGAGTTACGAGATAAAAGAAAAAAAAAATCAAGCTACAAGAAAGGAAATTACATATCACAAAAATGCAACTTAATTAAGTTTAGATATTTATCCAATTTAGCTTGAAAACTTTTATAATGTATGGATTAGATTGATTCCAAATTCACTGATTATAAGTTTTAGATTCAATCTCTACCGGTTAGTGACAACAATATATATATATATATTTTGCTTGTAAATAGGCTTAATACGTAGTTTACCTCCGAGCTTGTAACCAACCCCTTATTACACCCCTTAACCACGAGAATCACTTTACAAACAAAACTTTTTTTGAAGTGTATCTATATATTTTGCTTGTAAATAGGCTTAATACGTAGTTTACCTCCGAGCTTGTAACCAACCCCTTATTACACCCCTTAACCACGAGCAGGGGCGGATGCACAGCCAACCGAGGGTGTTCACCCGAACACCCTCGGCAAAAAATTACAGTGTATATATAAGGTAAATTTTCTGTATTTATGTGCATATATTAACTTTCGAACACCCTCGGCAAAAAATTACAGTGTATATTCAGCTTTCTTTTTTTTCCGAACACCCTAGATGAAAATCCTGGATCCGCCCCTGACCACGAGAATCACTTTGCAAACAAAACTTTTTTTGAAGTGTATCTTTTACACACCACTTTTGTGCTCGATCATTTTTTCAAAATCTGTGTGATTCACGTACCAACAGTACTGTGGACATCTAAGCTTCTTGTTCATCGAGTAGATTAGGGTATGATATTGCTAATATATCTAGCTTGTAGTCATTTATTTTTAACCTAACCTATATAGCTTATGCTAATGACATGGAAAATATAAATGATTCTTGAATCATGACGGTGGTCTATCTATCTCATTCTACTCGATAGGACCCTCGTTAATTTAACCTGTATAATTTTTCGAAGTTGTAAACAAAGTTCTTGTTGAAAGCATACAATAAAATCTTCAAAGAGATAATGGTCAAAACACATTTGAAGTATCACTTTTTTGTGAGTTTTCTACAACTGTCATATGTTTAGCGTTTGCATTTCTTACCTGAACTATCACTAACTATTTATCAAAATACAACTCAAAGCTGACTAGGCCAAGTATTTGAATACAATTGCCAAAAGGCGTGTGACAACTTCAATTGCTCATAAATTTCGTCTACATGGCAGCGGACTCATTAATTTCGAGGTGTATTTCGATAAATAGTTGGTGATAGTTCAGGTAGGAAACGCAAACACCTGATAGTTCAGGTAGGAAATTTGCAAACAAAAGTGATACTCAGATGTGTTTTTGACCATTATCTTATTTTTTTTTTAATTAATTCCTTTAATCATTCGCGCGGAGTGCCATTTGACACCATTTTGAAACAAAAAAGAGAGTATACACCACACACCATCATATACTAGTCGATGTGTGTTTTGATAAATATTTGGTGATAGTTCAGATAAGAAACGCAAACACTTGATAATTTAGATAGAAAATGGGCAAAAAGATGATACTTCGGAGATGTTTTTTGCCATTATCTCAACTATAAACTATGATGTTATTATTTCGGCATTACACTTTGGTTGCAAAAAGTAAGGTTATGATTCTTACGATTGCATGAATTTGAATCAAAGTGGCCATGAGGTCACTTGTTGATGGATCAATATTAAGCTTCTATACCACTTAAATGAGCGTATTATCTTTTTGAATTTATTAATAGACATACATGATAACGACGACTACAATATTAATACAACGTAAAATAAAGGCTTAAGTAACTAAAACGCCCCTGAACTTGGCACGTTTTGCAACTTTAGTCCCCAAACTATTGATGGACTTCAAGACACCCCTAAACTCAGCTAAATGGGTTTTATTACACCCCGAGCTCATGACCGGAGTGAGTGTAGTCACTCGCGGGTCCGGTATAAAATAAGGCTTATGTGGCCTCCATGTGTAAAATATTAATGCCACATGGCATTTTCATCCTATGTGTCCTCCACATTGATAAATTGTTTTGAAAAAAATGTAAAACTAATTTTTTTTTATAAAAAATTTGGAACAATGAAATATTTATTTTTAATCTGGAATATTTGATTTAAAAAAAAAAAAACTGAAAAACTACAGTTTTAATTAAAATATCTGTAAAAAATGGATTTTTTTTTTTAAATAACGGGTCTCTCAGTTTTCAAGATTTAAGAAGTTCCAGATTTTTTAATAAAAAATTCAGTCCATATTTATTTTTTTTTAAAAAATTGGTTTTCCACATTTTTTTTAAAAAAAAATAGTTTTTTCTGATTTTAAAAATTTATACTTTTTTTATGAATTTTCCAAAATTGATTTTTCTTTTTAAAAAAAAAAACCGACGTGGCACACGTCACGCGCTTTGTTGGCGTGTGACTACACTTACTTCGTGCCACGTGGCGCACTCGGGATGAATTAAAACTCATTTTGCCAAGTTTAGGGTGTCTTGAAGTGCGACAATAGTTTGGGGACTAAAGTTGCAATCGTGCCAAGTTGGGCGTTTTTAGTTACTTAAGCCTCAAAAATAAATAAAATGATTAGACCAAAATTAGGTGTCGGCAATCTACAACTTTTGAATTTTCTTTTTGTGATTAATGAGTAGGTAGGTGGAAATATTTGAATAATTGGACGGAAATGAGCAGATCAAACTTAAGCTACTACGCCACTTAAATGAGTTGCTTTTTTTTTGGCTTAAGTAACTAAAACGCCCAGAACTTGCACGGTGCAACTTTAGTCCCCAAACTATTCGCACTTCAAGACACCCCTAAACTTGGCAAAATGAGTTTTAATTCATCCCGAGCCGCCACGTGGCACGGCAAGTGTAGTCACACGCCAACGATGTGCGCGTGGCAGTGCCACGTCAGGTTTTTTTTTTTTTTTTAAAAAGAAAAATCAATTTTGGAAAATTCATAAAAAAAGTATAAATTTTTAAAATCAGAAAAAACTATTTTTTTTTTAAAAAATGTGGAAAACCAATTTTTTAAAAAAAAATAAATATGGACTGAATTTTTTATTAAAAAATCTGGAACTTCTTAAATCTTGAAAACTGAGAGACCCGTTATTTAAAAAAAAAAAATCCATTTTTTACAGATATTTTAATTAAAGCGTAGTTTTTCGCTTTTTTTTTTTTTAAATCAAATATTCGACATTAAAAATAAATATTTCATTGTTCCAAATTTTTTATAAAAAAAAATTAGTTTTACATTTTTTTCAAAACAATTTATCAATGTGGAGGACACATAGGATGAAAATGCCATGTGGCATTAATATTTTACACATGGAGGCCACATAAGCCTTATTTTACAGCTGGACCCGCGAGTGACTACACTCACTCCGGTCATGAGCTCGGGTGTAATAAAACCCATTTAGCTGAGTTTAGGGGTGTCTTGAAGTCCATCAATAATTTGGGGACTAAAGTTGCAAAACGTGCCAAGTTCAGGGGCGTTTTAGTTACTTAAGCCTTTTTTTTTTTTTTTTTTTGGATTGCCCTTCATTTGGAATGGTCTTTAAGTTTTGCCCTTCAAATTGGTGGTCTTTAAGGTTTGCCCTTCACTAGGGACCCCTTGGTCACGGGTTCGAATCCCCACGCAATGAAAATTTTTTTTTTTTTTTCGCAAGGCAGAAGTTGTAAAGAAAGGCGAAATTTACGCTTAAGGCGAGCTGCAATTCGCCCATTTACGCAAGTGCACTGCGGCGTAGTTATAACTCTGCCTTTTTTCTGAACTTATGCCCTACGAATTTTTTATTTTATTTTCGTCTAAGTGGGGATTTGAACCCGTGACCAAGTGGTCCCTAGCGAAGGGCAAACTTTAAAAACCACCATTTTGAAGGGCAAAACTTAAAGACCACCCCGTAATAAGGGCATTACTGCTAATTGCCCAATGAGTTACATGTTTGAACTTACTCAGTAGCTAGGGGTAGCAAAATTAATCCATGAAAATATGATTCGTCTATTTTGTCTAATTGACCCATTCATTTATTAATTCAGTTCATTTTGACCCACCCAATTCAGTTCATCTAAAAGCTGGGCTGATTTAGGCTAAACCATGAGAAATTTTGTTAAAATATTTTTAATTTTTGTTTCAAATGTTATATATAGTCAAAGGGAAGCTTTGGAACTACGATAAAATCGTCTCAGTGTGACCTATAGGTCAGGGTTTCGAGTCGTGGAAGCAACCACTAATGCTTGCATCAGGATAGGCTGTCTACATCACACACTTTGGGGTGCGGCCCTTCCCAGGACCTTGCTAACGCGGGATACTTTATGCACCGGGCTGTCTCTTTTATGTTATAAATGATCATAATAAAGAAAAAAAAAAGTTTTATTAGTGTTTTTGATAATTAAACAAATTATATACAAACAAAGAAAGAAATTAAAACTTGGTAAAAATGAGGCAGGTTGGGTTATGACTTATATCATTTAACTCGGCTTGACCCAGTCATCTCAACCCATGTAACTTTTGGGCAAGGTCAAACAATCATTCATCTATTGATTCAACTCATTTTAACCTGTCCAGACTAAATCACCTATTTGTCACCCCTACATGTGTAGTCTTGTACAGGGTGAAAAAATTAGCCGATTAAATTATAATCCGCCCAACGTACTCAAGTTAATTAATGACCCGCCCATTATTAATTCAGCTTGATCCACTCAATTTTGCCTCACCTAGAAGTTGGATTGATTTAGGGGCTAAATATGTAGCCCAGTTTATCCATGAGAAACATTATCAATATTCTTTTTTTTGGGTATGTTATATAATGAATAATTTTTTTGTTAGTTTTATTTGGTAATTAACCAAATTAGAAGAAAACAAAACAATTACAACTAATTGATAAGAGCTGCATGTGTTGGGCTATGATTATCCCAACTTGAGCCAATCCATCTGAGCTCAAGTAATCGTTGGGCTAGTTAATGACCAACCTATTTATTAACGTAATTTTTACGGAGTATCTAATTTAGACACCGTTATTAATATATACTCACTTTAAAAAAAATTGCACGTCTATCCACTTTGAAACAACTGCAGACATGTGTTAGGCTTTGTCAAGTGTAAACAGGGGCGGCTCTAAGGCTGGGCCATTTAGGCCATTGCCTTAGGCCCCCAAAATTTGAAAGGCCCCAAATTTACTTTGAACTCCTATTATTATTATTATTATTATTATTATTATTATTATTATTATTATTATTATTATTATTATTATTATTATTATTATAATATACTATATAATTTATAAAATAATAATTATAAATAAAAAGTGTTACATTATATTTATTTTTGTTATTTGATTGATGTAATTTTATACCAGTAAGTTCATAAATTATGACACTTTTCTTCACTCGTTAATTAGTATATTTACTTCACTCTTCAATTTGAATTTATCCTTTTTATATAGGATAAATTATATACATCAACAACATAATGAATTTCTTTTACAAACTTCTCCGAAATTGCATGAACACCTAAGCATTCATGCACCTGTTTCCTTTTAGTGTAATTCAATATTATATTAGGTTATTTACAATTGATTTTAGATATTCACCAACGAGTGCTACTTATTATTAATAATTAAAAAAATGAACTACAATTATTGTTTATATTGATAAGAAGGTGTAAATATTTTTGACACTGTCAATGCTTAAAACTTAAACTATTACGTTATGTACGTTCATTTCTTTTTCTTGTTTGTGATGATAGCCAAATCAAAATTTTCACTTTGAGTTCCGAACTGCAACATCCGATAATTCACCACTTTATTCTTTTTGCTCTTCTTCCTAGTTTTTTTTTTTTTTAAATCGCTATTTTTTTGTCTTAAATGATTAATTTCTTTGTTTAGAAACCATTTTTTTTTTTGGTTAGTATACAAATTTTATAAAATATATTTAAGGGCCTCACAATATTGTTTCGCCTTAGGCCACGAGATCCACTGAGCCGTCCCTGAATGTAAATTCAGCCAAAAATGTCTAAAGTTACATATGGTTGAAGCTGAGACATTTCTGCCTGAAGTTCAAGCAAAAATGACTGAATATAAGTCATATATGCATGAATTTTGGTGGGGGGAGGGGGAACGGGGGGGTAATTATGGACTTTTTTTTAGAAAAACAATTAGGTCAGGCGGAGCAGCCAATCAGTTTCATGCTAAAACTTTGTTAATAATAAGTCCAAATAGAAGACGATTTGCTAACAACAAGTGCATGGATAGACCAAAAGTTCAGCGGAGTGTAAAATTAAACAATTTCGAACCCTATATGTGCAAATCTTTGGTATTTTCACGACGAAGAACAAAATTGGACAAAGAGAGAGGGTGGACCTAATTACAAAAAATCTTTATTCTAATTAGTTGTAATTCGTTTTAAGTAGTACATCATTCCACTGCCTATTTATAGTCTCCCATTTCCTCTGATTATAAACCACCACATTTTCTTCTTTTTAATTTACACACAATTTTCAAGAAGATGTTGTCACTTGGTATGTAATTATTGGAGCTTTACTTGTTATAGCCATTATACATGGGATTCATTACTGGAGGAACCCTAAATTCAATGGACAACTCCCACCAGGTTCAATGGGTTGGCCATTACTTGGTGAAACTTTTCAATTCCTTCCACCAAATACATCTTTTTATATTTCTCCTTTTGTGAAGGAGAGGGTGCAGAGGTAATTAATTCATTTAATTTGAAGTGACTGCATTCCAACTATGATTACTAGAAATTTACATGTAATGCGTGTTTACACCAAATCGGTTCAACTTACAACAATTAAGTGACAGAAATCTATATATAAACACATATCATGCATCTATTAATCTGATGTAAACACTCGATGCGGGTAAATTTTTACTAAATGATTAATGATAATGCAAGTTAACATTACTGCTGTCATCATTGTTAGAAATGTTGGGTATGGTATCTCAAAAGTGAAAAATCCCTCATTATTTTAACCTGTTTTTTCACTTTATAAAGAGTTATACCTTATTGAGCTTGTAAAGAACTAATAGAGGGATTGGACGCACGCATGAGAAATGTTTTGAAAGCCAAAACTGGTGGATTTGCACCCTTCCCTTGCGCGCAAGATATACGTGTGACCAAAAAATGTCAGGATTCGCAATTGAATTAATCATAAATCCATATCCTTAAGGACAATGTCCTCCACAGAGGCGGAGCTAGAATTTGAACTTTATGAGTTTAACTTTTAGGATAGAAGATGTTAGAAATTAGGTTCTAAATTTAATTTCTACACATATAAAGTGAATTCTTAATACAAATAATATAGAATTTGAACTAAAGCTATTGGGTTCGGCCAAATCCGTACGTCGGCCAACAATATATGAAAACAATAACAACGAAAAGAAACAACACACAATTTTACGTGGAAAATTCTCAAGGGAAAGAAAACCCACGGCCAGTCATCACCAACTCTTATTATTTCTCAATGAAAGATGATTACAAAATAAAGTGAAAAAACCAAGTACATCAAAACCCCTAACCCTTGAGTTTCTTAGGGTGTCGTCAAGGTATTTTCCAGCCCTTGCTTCATCCATCACAGGGGCCTGCCGCCCCCTGCAACCCCCGCAGTCAGGCCCATAGCTCCGCCCCTGGACCTTTGACACGCCTCATATTATGAAAATTTCCGTGAATTTCCAACAACCAATTCTTGATCCTTGTAAACTCATGTCCATTGGTGAACCCAACCACAGGTTCACCGTTCACGGGTTCAAAACTTAGAATTTGGGTCTAACCTATATGCAAACACTCATTTGAGAAGTAAATAAGTATAGATAGAGTTATATATACATTTCAGACTCTGCTCTCTCAACTCAAAACTCACATCATCTAACTTTCTGAATCTATTTAGCTACAATATTTAGTTTCAAATAACATATTATGGCTAAAAGGTTGTTATTGTTACAGCAAGTTTCAATTTGTGGCAAAAATTAATGATTAGCTACGAAATTTTATTATAGTAAAAGATCTGTGGCTATATCATCTAACTATTGCCACAAACTTTTATCACCTGAAGCAAAAATATCTATTTAGCTACAACATTTTGTCTCAAATAATTTATTGTGGCTAAAAGGTTACTATTGCTACAGTGACTTTTATTGCGTGGCAAAAACTTATGATCAGCTACAAAATTTTATTGTAGCAATAAAGTTGTAGCTATTTAGGTAATTATTACCCCGATGGTTAGCAATTATAGCAAAAATGAGAAATTAGCTTTGTCAATTAAATTTTTGTGGCTAAGAAATTTTACGAATTTGTAGATAGCCATGGAATTCAAATTTTTGTGGCTATTACTAGGTGTTAGCCACGATTTATAAATTCATAGCTAAGACTTCGTAGCTATATATGCCTTATGTGGTAGTGTTTCAACATTCAAACTCCTTTTCAACTTGACTTCAAACACTATTTTCTTTTTCAAATATCACAAAGTTCATCTCCAAAAGCTTACTATATATCAAAGAAGGGCAAAAACAAATATATATATATATATATATATATATATATATATATATATATATATATAAATATATAAATTGTTAAATTTCGCTAACACAAGAAAAGTTTCTAATGAAGTGGAAAAAGTGACTCAAAATTTGCGGTAGACCGCATGTTGAATTCCAAATGTGGCATTTTTATGTTTCCTTTTAATTTCCTTGTTAGAATTCTTAGCTCTGTCACTATGGTTCACTACTAAGCGCGTTTGTGCTCCACATCAGTGGCTACTTTACTAGCTCAAGAAGACACCTAGAATTACTATCTTTTTCGTTAACAAAGAAAGAGGCTTAAAACCTTCATGGACGACACCAACACGCTGACAGCAGGGGCAGATGTAGCTTAGTATATGGGGATTTCCAGGAACCCCCATGTATTTGTATTGAAAAATTCAGTAAATATATATCAAATACGATTTGGGAACCCACAAGTATAACCATTCTCTTTATATTTTTTAATTTGATATGGGTTGGAACCCATGATCAAATCGAATCCGCACTATACAGGGGGGGAGCTTGACCACTTAATGAGAAGACAAGGCGGAGAGAAGAAGTTTTCGTAAATATGATATAAGACTCAAAATAACCGTATACAACTCTTATCTACGATAAAGCTTGACTCCTCTCCCTATAAACTCTTCGCTCTATCTTTTCACTACTAAAAAATCTCTATTTTTTCACTGATTTCCCACTGAAAAATGTTCACTATTTCCCACTGAATGTCAGTGGGAAAAAAAAAATTAAATTGTAGTGTTTTCACACAGAAAAAAGTAGGAAGTTTCCCAGCGTTTCAGTGGGAACCTGTTTCCCACCATGCGTTTTCCTAGTGATCTGGTTCGGTGGGAATGAGGTGGGAAAATCATGTCTTATAGCACAAATTTCCCATTGAATGTCACTGCGAAAAACATCTTTCTCTAGTGGTGTTCGGTGCTCTAACAAAAGATATTGATAGTACCATATATATCTTCTTAGTGAATTTTTTCCCAGGATCATATAATGAAATGTTAGAATTGCTAACAGGGAATAAAGCTAAATGGAGCATCTCGAAATTTTATGGCTTTTGGACGTGGCATGAGATTATGTATTGGAACAGACTTTGCTAAGGTGCAGATGGCTGTTTTTCTGCACTGCTTTGTGACAAAGTACAAGTAAGTGTTACAAATTGATTGAAGTAAAATTTGAAAGAAACGGTTTGAGGCATGATATGATTATTGTCTCAAAAGAGGGGTGAAGGGCATCTGTGTCAAGTTGAAGTGTCTAGATGGTCATTGAGTAAATTTAAGTGTCAAACTGATAGTTGGAGCGAAGTTTGAGTGTCTGTTTATGTACTTTGCCTTTTATATATTTACCCACTTTAGAGCAACTTCAGACATGGGGTATATGAAGTCAGTCTTGGCAAAATATTTCAGACGAAAATGTCTGAAGTTCAAACATTTTTGAATGAATGCCTGAACTTCAGACACATATAGTCGAGGTTCAGTCAATCAGTAATTTTTGCCTGAAGTTCAGGCAGAAATAATGTATTTTCAGTTGTAGTATCTTTATAATATTTCACTTATGGTATTTCAATAAATAAACTTTAAATAAATTTCTTCAGTAAGTATCTCAGTCATGATACCGCAATAATAATACTTTAAGGAAATTTATTTAAATTAATTATTTAAGGAAATTTATTTTACTCAAGTATTACAAATTATATAACAGTAAGAACATTACTTGAATTAAATTTATGCTTGAGAAAAAGCTATAAAACTGACCAAATTTGGATGTTAAAAAATTGTCAGGTGGAAAACAAAGGAGGAGATATGGTACGAACCCCAGGTTTACAATTTCCAAATGGTTACCACATTAAAATCTCCGAAAAAGATAAATAAGGTACGTATAGAGGCGAATCCAGAATTTGAAGTTTACAAGTTTTTGCAGCAACTTCAAGTTATAATATATAATAATTGGATTTGCATCCAAATATTTCTTAATAAATATACAGGAGATGAACAAAAGTTACTAAATTCTTGAATCAATAAGTGTAACCGTAGATCTTGCGCCTTTGGATGTGCATAGTCTGCATAGTCTTTTGCTATATATAAGTGTGTGTTTTTAAGTTATCATTGTGGCTAAGTTCATAGTTTGTGTATGAATAATGCATTTAAAGTGCACGTCTAGAAGATTATGTCGACACCTATAAAAGAACCCTCTTTGTAAAATGTTGTTATGTAAGAGCAGAGTTTTACTAATAATCGAATGTACTTTATGTTTATCTTCCTTTTCCACGTCTTTGTGATCTTATGATATTACAAAGGTACCTAATATTTGAACGGCTACAATAGTTCCATGTGGTGGTGACGCTATATTATAAATAAAGTCCGGACAAACAACGCCACTATATATATAAAAAATCTGATTATATCTGTCAAAATGTAACTTTTTACCTGAAAAATTAGGTCATGGAAAATTACCGATGATTTAAAAAAAAAGGAGGCGGACAAGTACCAATATAATAAGTCCCACTTTTAGCAATTTCGTAATGTGTCGTAGCTGATTTTAGCCTTTTTACTTTATGTTCTAATTCTACCCTTCATAAATTGTTTACGGATAAAGAAAAATTAACAACTTGATCAGATTTGTTTAATTAATTATTTTCTAAATATAATAGGTATGAGGTCAAGTTCAACTATGGCACCCCCTACTCAATTGTGTTTGCAGATGCACAACAACGTTTTATATATAGTTTTTTTCTTCTTAAACTACCTTTATAGATACATAAAGAATTAAATAATGTCCATTATTTCTAAGGTTTCTAAGTGTAAATTAATGTTCGATGACTCCTAAGATTACTTGACGCTGATGTTTAATTTTGTCATAGTTATAAGTACGATAGACAACTCGTATGTCTTAGGAGTTAAGTCTCATGAGTTTAACCCGTTTTGTTAAGCTTTTTGGAAGTAAAAAGTATTTAAGAGCCTGTTTGGATGAGCTTAAAATAAGCGAATAAATTTGAGCTTGACTTCTAAGTCAAAAAAAAAAAAAGTTGGGTGAGACTAACTTATTTTTTTTTGGGGCATATAATTTCTTTAGATAAAAATTTAGGTCAACTCAATTATTTTTTTGGGGCTTATTTTATGCACAAAATGGCTTTTTTGGCGTGAAAACCAAAACACTCAAAAAAACTAAAAACAGCTTGTAAGCAACTTATAAGCCAATCCAAACGGGCTCTAAATAATTTTGTGTAGTAATCGAAGCTGTTTTTCATATATTGAAAAAAATAGCTTTTCCCTCAAACCATTTACTGAAATTTTGCCTAAGCATAATTAAATTGTCATCTGATATTAATATAAGTGTTTTTCAAACTGATTAACCAATTAACACAAAATTACTATCCTTCAAAAGTATTTTTTGAATAGTTTCATAAAATATATTTTTTATATAAGCAAATTTGATCAGACAATATGTCCCAATGAAACACTTTCTGACAATGACCTTGATGGTTGAGTAAGGAATAATTAACTTTCTCCTAGTGATTGGAGTTAGGTTTGAAATTCCCGTCAGATTTTCCAGATTATCCATGATGTCAAACATCAACGACAAGATTCTTGCATATTTTAAATCAAACCAGCTAAAAAAAGTATATTATTCAAAGCTAACTTGCTAGTGATTTGGTTTAAGATTTATATCATAGTGTTACTACTGTTACTTAGAGGTAGAACTTGGGTTATGCAGATTTAACTTTTAAGGTTTTTAGTATTGAATATATTGTATTTTTAAATAGGTTCAAATTTACTATTTGTTATAACATAGTAATTTTTTTATACATAAATTTATATTGTATATCACAAGTACTCGATTTAAATGAACACGGTGCTTCAAAACTGCATTAATTAGTCCATGTTGTTATCTAGTTGACCTTCCCTATTGTCTTTGTAACTATATATATGCTTCCTCGATTTTATCTTAGGGACAACTACGTATATATACATCTTAAGGAGAAATATTTACGAAACATGACGATAGTTTTATATTTACAAAAGATAACATTACAAACCCTATACAAAACATGCTTTCAAAAAAAAAAATTAAAAATTATTTTTTTATTTAAAAAAATAGTTTTTTTTTAAAAATATTTTTTTTATATTTTTTCTCTCAAAATTTTATGTATGAAAGTTGTATAAAATGTGTATATCTTGCTCAAGGCTTAAAAAGTTCTCTCAAAATTTAGTGTATGAAAAATGTATGAAATGTGTATATCTCATTCAAGGCTTTAAAAATCCGCTCAAAATTGTGTGTATGAAAACAATATTAAATTTTTATCTTGCTCAAGTCTTAAAATTTCGCTCACACTTTTGTGTATAAAGTTCATGTTAGAATTCTGTAAAATTAATACAACTACAATAATATTGTATACAACTTTGATACAACATTCAAGACTTAAAATAATCGCTCAAATTTTTGTATATGAAATGTGTATATCTTACTCAAGGCTTAAAAAGTTCGCTCAAATTTTATGTATGAAGAATGTATGAAGTGTGTATATCTCGATCAAGGCTTAAACATTACACTCAAAATTTTATGCATGAGAATGGTATGAAATGTGTATATCTCGCTCAAGACTTAGAATTTCATTCACATTTTTCGTATATAATGTTCATATTAGGTTTCTGGAAAATTAATACAACTATAACAACATTGTAATAACTTTCATACAATATTCAAGGCTTAAAGTTTTCGCTCACAATTTTGTGTATGAAAATTATATTAAAAATTTCGCTCATACATACACATTTCATACAGCTTTCATACACAAAAATTTGAGGTAATTTTTTAAGCCTTTGAGCAAAAAAATAAAAAAAAATATAAAATATATTTTTTTTAAAATATTTTTTTTTAATTTTTTTAAAAAAAATATATATTTTACGGAAAAAAAAAGAAAAAAATAAAAATATATGAAAATCCGTCATATTTCGTAATATATCGTTATGTTTTGTAAATCAAGAAAACTATCATCACGTTTAGTAAATATTTCTCCTTAACATGTATATATATATATATATATATATATATATATATATATATGTAATTTTCCCTTTATTTTATAGGATATCGTTTTTATTAGTCTATCTCAAAAACATTGTTGATACTTTTGTTTACCTTAAAAAATAAAAACACCCTAATTTTAAGTTTCTCGATTTACTCCTTTTTTTATTAATTAATGTGAATCAGTTAGAGCGTATTTGCTACAACCTACCTGCAAAAATAACGGAGAATTTCCCCCCCAAGATTTAGACAGATAAGAAGAATATAGTCACCTACATCTAATTTTTATTTCTGTTCAGATTTGAAGTTTGATCTACCATAAGTTTTCACTTATTTCATTGACAGTTAAGTCGCACTATTGGGTCGTTCTCATTTTGCTTTGCGGGTGTTTTTGGTATGATGAAAGACATTTTTCATGAAAAATGCTTTTCATCAATAATATTTTTCTAAAAAATATTTTTTGGTGTTCGGTTGGTTAGTCAAAAGAATTTATAAAGATTGGTAATAATATCAGCAAATTGAAAAGCGTTTTGATGAAACTTAATTTGACTGCCAGAAATTAATAATTACGTGTAATTAAGAATTAGTTGAAGCGGTTTACTTAGAATTTAAAAATTAAGATAGTTGTAAGAAAAATGACTTCCACCCATAAATGAGAGAAGTCATCTTCCTTCTTCTGATGAAAATGTTTTTCATGAAAAATGACGTCTATCATCCATATACCAAGAGCCCGTTTGGATTGGCTTATAAGTTGGTCAAACCAGCTTATAAGCCATTATTTAACTTATTTGGGTGTTTGGTAAAATAGAAAACAACTTAAATTAAGTTAAAAAGTGCTTAAAATAAGCCAAAACCAAGAGTTGCTCAACCCAACTTATTTTTTTTTAGCTTAATAGCCATTTTGGTTTGACCAACAACTTTATCCTTTTATCCGTTATATTTTCTGTTAATTTCAAGATTACCCTTACTTCTAGAAACTCTTTAAGCATTTTTATGTAAACACGTAACTGGTTATTTATAAAATAATTTTCAGCACTTAAAAAGTACTTTAAGCACTTATGCTTAAAAATCGCTTTTTTCCGGCTAATCCAAACGGGCTCCAAATATGACTTCTTCATGAAATTAATATTTCCCTAAAAGTCATGTTCCGTCCCGAACATATCCCTAGTAAAATACTTTTATAGGCATATAATTGTCATGTCATGGTTCAAAATTTACAAGTTCTGACTATACTTTTAGCTTTAATATACAAGGGTTCCTTCTTTTTTTCTTAAATATGCCCACTTAAGTTAGTGTTAGCTTGATACACCACTTAGTAATTACACAAAAATCAACTAGCAGTATCAGGTCTTTAACTTGCAACAATCACCCAACAGGCTCAACTAAAAATTTTAATCGAAACTCCAATTTCCAACTATGGTATGAAAAGAAAGGAAATGAGTAATTAACAAGACAGAAGTATATATATTTCTTACTTTGAGTAAGGCATGTTCTTGACAATTTGTGCTGATTCAACACGCATTGAGCTAATTAGACACTTGGCTCATTAGTGCTTTGACACTTTTAATTTTAACCCCACTAATTTTATTAAAAAAATGTGAAAGGGACTTGCAGTCCGATGTATCTAGTACATTGTAGATCTTTCTTTTATAAAGTTGGAACATTGAGTTTCAATATTTTAATTAAAAAGCTGTCATCAATGTGGAAGTCGTATTCACAAGTTTATAATATAGCACATAGTTTTATATGGGTCGCGTACCTCTAGAGAATCCGGCAAAATTGTTTTTTTTCAGGTTGGTATTCGATATTCGCTTTACGATATAATTAATTTGAATTCGTGTCGAAATTTTTTACTTCGGAAGATAAAACACTTCTTATGCAGCACTCGCATTTGAGACATATATAATAAGAATATAGAAAAACTTACTATTCCACTATAATCTTTAGTGATCAAAGTTAACAGTAAATTTATTTATATTTTCTCTTGATTTATTCGTATTTTTTTTCCCCTTTGGTTATTACAGATTGAAGAGTCATGTTAGTATTTGATGCAGGGGCGGACCCATGTATAAATTCGTGGTGCTCTAACACCCGTTAAACCCTACATAGACTAGATATAATTATCTAAGAAATATATAAAATTTGGGTATGAACATTAAAAATGCACCTTGGAAACTAATAAGATAATTGGGTGCTCTGATTTTCAGGTAGAACTTTAAAGGTTTAGACGGCTAGGACGTCCTGTGTTCAAACCCCTGCTTAGCGTTTCAATTTTAGTAATCATAATATTAATTGCAATTATTTTTTAGTCTTGCATTGGCACCCACAACCCTTAAATCCTGGATCCGCTACTGATTTGATGTAACAATTTTCTTTTCTCCAATCACTATATTTATTCATAGAAAATTGAAAATCATCTCAAAGTATGTTTTAATATTGAGACGAACATTCAGTATTCTATTTTAATATTGAATAACTTGAATTTATTTGGATATGTACTATTAATCGTGCGTTTGATATAATTGTTTATTCAATCATGTTAGAGGTTTGATGCAAATTTCGAATGCGAAGTAATATTTACTCATATTAGAATTTTGACTTTTGATCAATATTATTTCGTAATAAAGAAAAAAACATTAATCCGTACATTTTGTTAGTGGCCATTTATTACTGGAGTAAGAGTCAAATGAATATCCATTTCATTAATATCCTGTTATTCCGTACAGAATAAAGGATTATAATTGGAATTTCCACAAATTTCCGATATGGGTGCTATGTTGACTAGTTAGACCATTATTATTTCCCTGAAAATAAAATACAATATCCTGACACTTTGTTATCTAATACTTCTTAAATTATCTGTCGTGCTTTCTAAAAATAATTATCTTGAATTATTTATCATTTTAGAAGTTTAAGATAAAATTTATTATTATTTTTTTAATTTTGCTCTTAGTAGAAATATTCTTGAAGATTACAAACACCTTAATAAAGGTGAGATTGTTGGGTCCATCCCTTATTTTAGGGAAGAAAACACTTCCCTTGTTTTGAGGAAGAAAACACTTCCCTTGTTTTAAGGAAGAAAACATCTTCCTTGTATTTGGCAAATTGTCAAGTGCTTGCTTGAGTCACCAATGACATCAATAGGTTCATCTCACACCTATAAATAGGGAAGCTTTCTCATTTGCTAAACACACCAAATTGAAGAAGACAACACATCCCAAAGAGAAAAATCTAAGAGAAATACTCTTAGTGAAAGGCCTAAGTAAGAGAAGGTCTTTGAGAGAATTTTGTGTGGTAAAATTCTTGAGTGTCATTGGGATTGGGGTTGTGAGGTTGAGTGTTGTAAACACTTGTAATATTTCTTCTTTAATAAGATGCAGCAGCAACGTGGACGTAGCTCTCACATTGAGGGTGAACCACTATAAATGTGTGTGTTATTTATTCTTCGCTTACATCACGGCGTAAGTAGGTTTCTGTCTAAGGAGATTGGTATTTAAGTGGTCATTTGTGACCCTCCAATCTTTCCTGGGAATCTGCTTACAAAAGTCGGATTTGGGATTTTAAATCCTAACAACTGGTATCAGAGCAACAGGTTGTGTTGTGATTTAGAAACGATGGGAGGCGAAGATGGTACGACGCACGGCATCGGTAAATTCGATGGTACAGATTTTGCATTCTGGAGAATGCAAATTGAAGATTATTTATATGGCAGAAAACTTCATGAACCTCTGAGTCCAAAACCAGAGGAGATGAAGCAAGCAGATTGGGATCTCCTCGACAGACAAGTTGGAGGTCATTCGGTGTATATTTGTCAAAGAACGTTGCTCACAACGTGGCAAAGGAAAAGACCACCACAGATATGATGAAGGTATTGTACGATATGTATGAGAAACCTTCGGCAAATAATAAGGTATTTCTCATGAAGAAACTATTTCATCTAAAGATGATGGAAAATGCTCATGTTACGCACACGTAAATGAATTCAATACCATTGTAAATCAATTGTCATCGGTAAAAATTGATTTTGATGATGAAGTGCAAGCTCTAATTTTGTTGGCATCCCTACCAAATAGCGGGAGCCAATGAGAGCGACGGTTAGTAATTAATGGCAGTAACAAACTAAAGTTCAACGATGTTAGGGATCGTATCCTTGCGAGGAGGTGCGCGGGGACAGATTCTGGAGAGGCATCGACGAGTTCGCTTTTAATGTTGAAAACGAAGCGAAGAAATTTTGACGAAACTACAACCGAAATAGGGGCGGATCGAAGTCAAGGAATGGCGGGGGTCAATCCGGACCGGGACGAACACATGAGTGTTGGGCGCTGTGGAAAACCGGTCACTTCAAGAAAAAGCTGCGGGCGCCAAAGAAGGAGGACAACGGGGGGGGGAATCAACGGCTGCTACGGAAGACATTGGCGATGCGTTGTTGCTATCGGTTGACGACCGATAGACTCTTGGGTGCTTGACTCGGGAGCGTCCTTTCATACCACCCCACATCATGATATAATGACAAACTACGTGGCGGGAATCTCGGCAAAGTTTATTTAGCCGATGGAGAGCCGCTAGACGTTGTTGGCACGGAGACATTAATTTGAAGATGTCAAATGGATCCTCGTGGAAGATTACAAAAGTTAGACATGTTCCAAAGCGATGCGAAACTTTTTGATCTCAGTAGGTCAGCTTGATGATGAGGGATATGATCTCAATTTTGGTAATGGGTCTTGGAAGGTGGCGAAAGGTGCTATGGTAGTTGGCCGAGGAAAGAAGATTGGCACTCTCTACATGACGACTAGTCGTGATATTCTTTGTGGTTGACAACACAAAGATGACATTGTGGCATTGTCGGTGGGACATATCGACGAGAAAGGGATGAAGGTTGTTGGTGACAAATGGCTTAATTCGGAGTCGAAGACGGTGGACCTTCATACGTGTGAGAGCTGCATTCTCGGAAAACAAAAGCGAGTAAGCTTCTCAAATGCAGGCGGGGAGTTGAAGGTCGAGAAAGCTGGAATTGGTGCACACGGACGTGTGGGGACCTACCTTGTCCCCTCTCTTGGAGGATCACACTACTACGTGACCTTCATTGATGATTCAACAGGAAGGTATGGGTTTATTTTATGAAAAATAAATCCGATGTGTTTAGTGTATTCAAAAGATGGAAAGCCATGGTCGAGAATGAAACAAACCTCAAGTTGAAGTGTTTGAGGTCCGACAACGGCGGAGAATACACCGATGGTGATTTCAAACGGTATTGTGCCGATAATGGAATCAAGATGATGAAGACTATTCCTGGAACGCCGCAACAAAATGGAATAGCCGAAAGAATGAACCGAACGTTGAACGAGCGTGCTCGGAGTATGAGAATACACTCTGGACTGCCCAAGACATTCCAGGCGGATGCGGATCCAATACCGCGGCCTTCTTAATTAACCGAGGGACCGTCGGTTCCTTGGATTTCGAGAATTCCGAGAAGAAGTGCGGGTGGCAAGAAGGTAAATCTTTCATTTCGAAAGTGTTCGGTGCTTATCATATGTTCATAATGATGATACGGCTAGAAGCAAGCTTGATCCAAAATCAAAGAAGTGTTACTTTATTGGCTATGGTGACACCGAGCTTGGTTATCGATTTTGGGATGAACAAAATCGGAAGATCATCCGAAGCGGAGAATGTTGTCTTCAATGAAGAGTACCGTACAAAGACAAGTTGCAAAAAAAAAAATTCGGAATGTCGGGACAAGGAATCGGAAATAGTCGATTTGAGGGACTTTTCCGACACACGAGCGCGGACCGAGTACGGCGAGGCGGAGGAACAAATAATCCGAGAAGGTACTCGATGAAAGTGCTTGATTTCGAAACAAATCAACGGACGCCAATCACGAAGCTGCGTAGATCATCCGGGATCGAAGCGATTCACGTACTCTCCATCCCTCAACTACATTCTACTCAACGATAGGGGTGAGCGGAATGTTATGAAGAAAGCAATGCAAGTCGATGAATCGACTAAGTGGGAGCCGGCAATGAAAGATGAGATGGACTCCTATCGGCAAATCATACATGGGAATTAGCCGAATTGCCAAAGGATAAGAGGGCATTGCAAAACAAATGGGTTTATCGGATAAAGGAAGAACCCAATGGAAGAAGGCATTATAAAGCAAGGGTGGTTGCAAAGGGATTTCAACGAAAGAGGGCATCAAACGCTCACGAAGAATATGTGAGGAAAGTTATCAAAAAGTTCAACATGCATGATGCCAAGCCGGTCGGCACTCTCTTTGGCGGAGACTTTCGGTTGTCAAAGGATCGGTCGTCGACAACCGAGGATGAGAAGAAGCGGATGGACAAGATACCGGACATTGCATGCGGTGGGAGTTGTCGACCGATTTATGAGCAATCGGAAAAGCAACACCGGGAGGTCGTGGAAGTGGATATTCGGATATACGAAAGGTAGCTCGAGTTCGGCCCGTATTTAGAAAATCGAAACGTGGATTGCAAGGTTATGTTAATGCGACAACGGTGGTGATGTTGACAAGCGGAAGGCCGTGTTCGGCTTGATTTGGCACACGAAGTATGAAACTAGGAAAGAGCTGCTGCGTCGATCAAAGTGTGAAGACAAATTAAAATTAGTCTTCAAGTGGGAGATTTGTTGGGTCCATCCCTTATTTTAGGGAAGAAAACACTTCCCTTGTTTTGAGAAGAAAACACTTCCCTTGTTTTAAGGAAGAAAACATCTTCCTTGTATTTCGCAAATTGTCGAGTGCTTGCTTGAGTCACCAATGACATCAATAGGTTCATCTCACACCTATAAATAGGGAAGCTTTCTCATTTGCTAAACACACCAAATTGAAGAAGACAACACATCCCAAAGAGAGAAAAATCTAAGAGAAATACTCTTAGTGAAAGGCCTAAGTAAGAGAAGGTCTTTGAGAGAATTTTGTGTGGTAAAATTCTTGAGTGTCATTGGGATTGGGGTTGTGAGGTTGAGTGTTGTAAACACTTGTAATATTTCTTCTTTAATAAGATGCAGCAAAGAACGTGGACGTAGCTCTCACATTGAGGGTGAACCACTATAAATCTGTGTGTGTTATTTATTCTTCGCTTACATCACGGCGTAAGTAGGTTCGTCTAAGGAGATTGGTATTTAAGTGGTCAAATTTGCGACCCTCCAATCTTTCCCGGGAATCGCTTTTTACAAAAGTCGGATTTGGGATTTTAAATCCTAACAGAGATGACATATAGATAGAATACATATTAAAGAAAGTTTATATCTTAGGATATCAATAGAGAAAAAATAGTCAAAATCTCTCCTAATTACTCCTCTGGTTCAAAATAATTGAGGTTTTAGCCTCTAAAAGTTAATCCAAAATAATTGAAGTTTTAGCCTCTAAAAGTTGATCCAATATAATTGATGTTTCACAAAATCAAGAAAGCATTTAGGATCCGTTTGGCCATAAGAATTATTCACTTTTTTTCCACTTTTTTCAAAAATCAAGATTTGGCCATGAAAATTTTATTTGGAATTTGAAAAACAAGCAAAATCTTGTTTTCACTTTTTTCACAATCAATTCCTTAGTTGAAAAAGTACATTTCAACAAAAATTATTATTTGCAAAAATTATGACGAAACACAACTCCAACTTTAAAATTCCCAAAAAAGTGATTTTTTTTGGTTTATATGGCCAAACGCCTACTTAGTTTTCCTTTCCAAAATTTGCCCTCGGCACATTTCCAAATCCACATAATAATGATGTCAACATAAAAAGAAATCATAAGCCTAATTCGTGTGCTTAACCTTAAAACCTCAGTTATTTTGGACCGGAGGGAGTAATATTTATTTATTGGAGTACTATTATTCAAATAAATATCCATTTCATTCATCAAGTAACTCTTTTTCTCCCCTTTTATATATCCAAACACCATCCTTTCATTTTGGGTGTAATTATCCAAACTACTCCATTACCTCCTTTATCAATAATCTATGTATCTTCCTTTAATCTCCTGTAATATTGTACAAACTATAGGGTTATAACTGTAATTCACTATTTCCCGATATGGGTGTTTCATTTTCCCTCCTTATTCCACCTATCTCCGCCACTCCACCGCCGTGTCCCGGCATCGTTGACTTGCCGGAAAATTGCGTGGCATCAATTATGACATATTTAGATCCACCGGAGATATGTAAACTTTCGATGTTAAATCGAAATTTTCGGATAGCTGGTTATGCTGATTGTATATGGGAATCAAAATTGCCTACAAATTATGAGTTAATTATTGAGAGATTATTTGAAAATTTTGATGAGAATTTGTGTAAAAGAGATATTTTTGCCTTGCTTTGTCGACCCATTTTGCTAGATGGGGGCTCAAAGGTAATATACTTTAACAACCTTGAGATCTCTTATTAAAATTTAGCTTTGAAACCTCTTATTAAAAATTGGCTTTAAGACCGTTTATTAAAAATTGGCTTTAAGACCTTTGATTAAAATTTGGCTTTGAGATCTCTTATTAAAAATTGGCTTTAAGACCGTTTATTAAAATTTGGCTTTAGACCTCTTATTAAAATTTAGCTTTACTCCGGTTCAAAATTTGTTACTGCCTGTAAATTCCGTACAAAATATAGGGTTATAATTGGAATTTCACAAATTTCTGATATGGTGATTATGAAAATTTTGAAGAAAATTTGTGTAAAAGAGATGCTTTTGCCTTGCTTTGTCGATCCATTTTGCTTGATGGTGGCTCAAAGGTAATATACTTTAACACCTTGGCTTGAGACCTCTTATTAAAATTTGGCTTTACTCCGGTTCAAAATTTGTTACTGCCTCTATAATTCCGTACAAAATATAGGGTTATAATTGGAATTTCACAAATTTCCGATATGGTGATTATGAAAATTTTGAAGAAAATTTGTGTAAAAGAGATGCTTTTGCCTTGCTTTGTCGATCCATTTTGCTTGATGGTGGCTCAAAGGTCCAATTTTTTACCCCTCTATTTTTATTCTAAGGGTTCATTTTTTTTTTTTTTTCATTGACAAAATAATTGGATATGTATCCACTATTTATTTTGCATATATATACATATGTGTGTGTGTGTAAAATTTAAACTTTTTCCTGTTTTTGTTCATCCTGGGAGCTCGGTTTATTTGTAAATTAATCATTTCTTTGTTTGTTCTGCATATATTTTTGTGGGTATATTGAAAAATTTAAATCTTTTTCCTCTTTTGTTCGTTCTAGGAGCTCAATATATTGTAAAATTATCATTCTTCTTGTTGTTTTTTGAAGGGTTCGTTTTTTCTCCATTGACAAAAGAACCGGATGTGTCTCCAGTATGTATTCTGCAATATGTATGTGGGTTTATCGTCGTCATATTTAATTTTTTTTTCTTTTTTCGGTTCATTGGGAACTCAGAATTTACCTATGTTGCCCGGACTCTTCAAAAATAGCGTGGGTACGTGTCGGATACTCCAAAAGTAGTGTATTTTTGAAGAATCCGACACGGGTGTGGCAACATTTTTGGAGAGTCCGAGCAACATAGGAATTTACATAACGGATTTTAGGTTCGAATAAAGGAGGATTGCTATAGATTGACTGCCATAGATATTCGTAATATGATAAATCCTTTAACATTGAATTCATTGTGGGGGTCTTAATAGAGCAGGGGATATATAGGAGACGATCAATTCTTTTTCAAAGATAACATTTTTGTGATAGAATCTTCAACAGTATATGGAGAATTATTTGAATGAATAGGGGAAACCAATTTTTTTTTTTTTTTTTTTTTTAATGACGGTGGTGTTCGGGCCAGCTTGTGCACACCTCGATTAATTTAATGGGTATTTGTTACCTCGCATCTACACAGGAAATTACCTAGTATTTTTTGTCTCTGTTGGAATTTGAATCTTCCATTGATAGGAGAAACCAGTTTTCAGGAAATATGTCGAGTTTGCCCCCTCCCCCCGCGCCCACCCCCACCTGCTACCTCTCACCAGCTCAGGTATCGGGTAAATTTGCCCATCAAGGTTTGGCCAGATGGAAAGAAATCACTTAGTGATTTTTGTCTCGGCTGGAATTTGAACGTGAGACCTCATGGTTTTCCGCCACTTCATTAACCACTAGCCACTCCTTTGGGTGCTAGGGCAAAGGAGTATGCTAACTCAACCCCCTCCCCAGACATAGAGAAAAAAAGAATTTATTTCTGCATTATTTTTTTGAGCTAGCAAAGCAGAGGCTTTCATAGTTTCTGGTGTTAGATGAATGCTGATGGTTTATGTTGATTTTGGGCTGTCTGCAGAAGGTTTGGTTAGATAAGCGTACGGGTAGAGTTTGTCTGTCAATATCTTCTAAAGGCTTGGCCATAACAGGCGTTGATGATAGGAGATATTGGAGTCGTATTGAAACAGCTGAATCAAGGTAAGGAACACGATTTCTTTTGCTTCTGATGTTTATATATCAGTGTTTGGATGTTTGTATCTGTTGTATTATTGACATGTGCTTTTAGATTGGCTGATCAAATCAACTGTTCAGTACATTTCTTTGATGATATCCCTCCCAAGAAATGGTTCTTATGTTCTATGTTTCTCGGAATCTCCAAAAATGTTGCGGCACGCATGTCGGATCCTCAAAAACTGCACTACTTTAGAAGGACCCGACACACACCCGTTGGCATTTTTGAATGAGCACCATAGCTTCTGTAACAATTTGTCTAGCTTGTGATATCTTGTTTGATATGCTTATGTGAAAATGCATGAATTGAGGTTCTTTGTTTTGGTCTTGTCTTTCTGTTTGATGCTTGTGCTGGAAAATTAAAAATATTAGTGTTGTAATCTAGTTCCACGTGCAATTGTAGTGCTTGATACTGCAATTTCTTGAGGAGTTTGCCGATAGCCTTTCACTTAGTCGATTTGGTTTAGCCGTTTAGGATTGCTTAACGGCAACTTACTTTCTGATTCTGTTAAATACTTGGGGGGTGAAGGGCAGTGTACTTTTCTTGAGAACAGAAATGTTCAAATTCCACTGTCCGTTAACGTGGGTTTTTACACGATTGACCTTGGAGTTCCAATTAGAAACTCTATTTGAGAATTCAGGGCTCAAATTTTCCAGAAACGTTTAATAAGTCCCTCAGCTTTTAGACACCCACATATGTATTTGTGTATGTATATAACGGAAAAAGGGTCAAAAATGCCCTTAACGTACTAGAAATGACTCAAAAAATGCCTCCTTCCACCTATTGGATCAAATTTTCCCCTCCTTCCACCTATTGGATAAAAACGCCCCTAACATATTAGAAATGGCTGAAAAATGCTCTCCTTCCACCTATTGAATCAAACTAGTTGAAATCATCTTATATCGAATAGTTTGTATCATACTCATTCAGACGTATTCAATTGATTCTTCGAAATTGGGATGTTTTAATATTGGCTGTCAACCTACTGCAAGCTTTTTCCAAATTTTTGACAAGGGACACTTCTTTATTTGGGTTTGGAACCGGCTACGGTTTGCTGGACTCACATAGACAGAGTTACAACTTATCAATTATCAGGTAAAAGAAATCAATAAAATCAGGAGCCGCCAATATCTTGGCTTTCACTTTCTTAATACTTTGTTCCATGCTTTGAGAGTGCAGATACAAGGCTATTTGGAATCAGAAGGCCTGTGACTCTGTGAGGGTTAGAATCACATAAGCCAAAGGGGGCAACAACTAAGGGGTCGTTTAGTTGGGTACTAGTTTTCTCGGGATTATAATACCGGAATTCAATTATGACGAGATTATTTAGTGGATATACATTTATTGTTAGATGCTTGGTTTATTGGACTGAAAATGGTGTATTATTTAAAACGTGTTTGGTTTTAATACTGTAAACCAAACAACCCTCTCGTGTACTGTTTATGTTATTAGCTGCTGGCGATATCTTATCGAACCAACTTGTTTCTCGAAATTCTGAAATTGAAATGATAATTCCCCATCTTCCATAATTTTTTAATATAGGTTCAAATCCCAATTTTGATTGTCTAATATTTCTGTATTTGTCCAACAAGTTTTGTTACAGAGTTACGTAGTACCTGTACTGGTGGGAGGTAGTAGGTATCCCACGAAATTAGTCGAGGTGCGCGTAACTTGGCTCCTTTTTTTTTTTTAAATATATATTACGTACATAGGGGGTAGGGAAAGGGGATTACAACGTAGGGATTCGAACTCTCACCAACAAGGTGAGAGTTCAGGTGGCCAACCAACTGAGCTAATAGATCCCTACACGCACCTGGCCCTAATACTATGGCTAATACTAACCCAAAAAAAAAAAAAAAAAAAAAAAAAAAAAAAAGAACCCTGACCGGGAAAAAAAAAGAGTAAGGGTGTTTTTGTGTAGTCAAAATGGACTTCATTTTATCAGAATAAGCACTAAGAAAGCAAACCTTTTCGATATATCGTAATATCATGCTAACTGTTTTAAGAAAACCTTTGTTGCTTGTTCTTGAGCTAAAGAGAAAGATAGATACCAAATTCAGTTGAACCGACATTTTCGTGACGGAGTATCGATATACATGTGAAAAACTTCTAAAATATCAACAAATATTAAATTTTGAACTCAAAAATTCTCGTAACAACTTCAAAGTTCATCAACTCAAAATCTTGGATCTGTCTCTGACCAAATGTCTGTCATTTCTTGATATACTCCTTTTGTTGCTGCTGTCTTCTGAGCTTGGCATGCAATGCACATTTAATTTTATTTTAACTGCCACATATTTTGAACAAACAAGAAGTTATTACTACCCATTGGACGGAATAATAAAGATTTTTCCTTCCATGTAGATTCAAGTCCGTTGCGTACCTCCAACAGATCTGGTGGTTTGAAGTCGATGGAGAGGTCGATTTCCCATTCCCAGTAGGGTCCTACAGTGTTTTCTTCAGGCTACAAGTCGGGCGTTCTTCTAAGAAATTCGGTCGCAGAATCTGCAACTGCGAGCACGTTCATGGATGGGATAAAAACCCAGTCAGGTTCCAGCTTTCGACATCAGACGGTCAACAAGCTACAAAACAGTGTTACTTGAAAGAACCTGGAAAATGGATGTATCACCATGTAGGTGATTTTGTAAGCTCGGGATCGGAAGTGTCGATGAAAGTTATATTTTCGATGACACAAATTGATTGTACACACACGAAAGGTGGACTCTGTGTAGATTCTGTACTGATATGCCCGCGCGAGTTTATGCAGAGGTCGAAGCGTTTTTAGTTGCTGATGAAACTCTGTTTAGGATGTTGTTAGTAAGAGTCTTTAGAGGTAGCACCATACATAGTTGATGGAATGGTGTTGTTAGTGAGTGAGTGACAATTATGTATATAAAGCAAGCAATGTGTGTATATATGGCGGACTTTTTTTAGCGTGAGTTTAAGTTCTACGCACCGACGATAAAAAAATCACTTATTAGGCAAGTACAGACAGGTACATCTTATGATAATCATTAATTGGTAGTATGTTTAAAAATAGTAACTAACTTGTTATCACATGTTAAAATATATTGATCGTGAAGAATTTTTAACTGTCAGTGTATATAATTTAAATTATTCTTGTATACAAATTGTTACTTTGCATCTAGTTAGCATGGCTACATTTTCATGCTTAGTTCTGATACTAACAGGAAGCATGACTACATCAGGTCGTAATAGAAAGGGAAGTGCTACAAACACAAAACACACAAAGAAAATAAAGGGTTTAATTGCGAAATCTCGTGAATTGATGCAACTTTTTTTTTTAAGGGGAGGGGGTTGATGATATAGTATTGAGTTTGCACGTATTTCAACTAATTAATCAAGTAACTTGCTATGATCTACAAGCACAGGTGTCGGCCAAAGCTATTTTCAATAAGGCAAAAAACACATGAAAAGGCATTGAGCATCGTTGCTGGTATTGGAACTTGAGATCTTTATTTGTACTCCCACATTCCTTTTTATTTGTCGCTTTAGAAAACTAGGATGATATTAATAATTTGTCTTCCGAATCAACGAACATATTATCATTAATTAACATTGTTCCCTTTACTGAACCCTATTATATATAGTAATTTAGTCAAATACCCTTTATAATTAACACTAACATTAGTATATAGTTGTCTAATGAGGGTGCCAAAACTTTAAATTATAAATAAAAGGATTGAGAATATCTATATTTATGCCTCCTGTTAGTCCTGTACTCATCTATTTAATACAAAAAGTCAGATTAATTCAAATTCATGCGATATATGGTCCATTTAAGAAAAAAACATTACCTACTAGGAACTTTTAAAGATGTCCCATTCCAGACTAATGATTTCCCAACCTGTGAGTAATTCCCAACAGCATGGCCCAATCGATGTTTTCTAGGTACTAAAATGTCTATATCACAAGTTCACAACATAAATATTACTTAACTAGTAGTCCGGAAACAGTGGCAGAATTTTGGAATTTTACTTAGGAAGTTTAAAATATAAAAAAACTAATTATGCAAAGAAATCAAGAGAATTCAACACATAATATCTGTATAAAATTATCTGTCTAGACAGTATAATTTCTTGACAGAGGGGTATCAATTGACCCTCCTTGATCCTCCGCTCCTGTCTGCAAACTGCAGAAGAAAAAAAAAAGAATTTTTGACAAATTTGGAGATATTCTGAAGATTAATAAAAGCTTTCAAGTTCTCTATATTATGTTTTATGACAAATTTGGAGATATTCTGAAGATTAATAAAAGCTTTAAAATTCCCTATATTACTTTCTTTCGTAATAATTTCATTATATGGGATTGGAATATTTTGTAGGTTTAGTGGTAGATTCACACTACACGCTAATGCAATAGAATTAGAACTCCTGCATGCCTTATTTTATTAAACACAGATAATAATCATGCACCGTAACAGCTTCAAACTAGTATCATGTGGATAGCAAATAAAAATGTATCATCTTATAAAATTTGTAAGGAACTTTGATATCGAAATTAAGACTTTATTTTAAAAACAGACGGAACATTATAACCCAATTCACTTAATTTCTGGTTTATTAGTGTTATTAGACAAAGAGGCTAGAATTTTTGTCCGATTAAATATAAATGTCCATCCATTCAGATGGTCTTTAATATTTCTGATTTTAAAATATTATATGCCATAACATATGTATACTTATACTATTATACAAACCAATCTAATGTCATAGATCAAATATAAATGTCGGAAATAATACTATAATAGACTAATGCTTCATCTTTGTATATATAAGAAGCAAAGCCAATACCTTGTGTTGTAATAGTCAATTGTCCGCTCTACCCCAATTTTTGGGACCCACGATTTTATCCCTTTTGAATTTTTACTTAACATCACCTTAGTAGTAGTTGATTTTCACATCCCGTTTTATATAGCTCTTTTTTCCCTCTTGTTCTGATGTGTTGTGTAAGACAAGTTTCAAAGTGAACTTCTTTTCGAGGTAACTGCCATTGATCGAACGAATCTAATCATTTGGTGATACCTAAGTTAATCAAAGAGCTTTACTCTCTTGTGCGGTGGACAGTCTTGTCCTTGCGACAATTTTACAACTTTCAAGATAATCACTCTTTTACAATGTCCAAGTTTTTATTTTTTTTTATTTTTTGCCTTAATTGGTTGATTGTATACCCGGGATACCTTTTGCGCAGCCAATACAATTCGTCGATTTCTTTTAATGCATCCATCTTTTCAATACGCAATTGAATAACGATTTGCCTTTCTATTATAAGTATTTCTTCATCGATTAAATCGAACATCTCCCAGACCAACGAAACGTGTCTGGGTCAATGTACCATCTTGATTGAATTGAAGTTGTTCCTACTTAGAAAAAAAACTTAAAACTTACTCTCATAACTACCCCCAATATAACAAAATTTGACTCTCATATCAGCAATTTCGTATTACAAGCAAGTTGTCAAAAACCCAAGAAGGGAGAGGAGATACAAAGATAGGAGAAAGGAGTTGCTTATGTTACCTGTTGTTCAACTGAGATTAGATGACACACGGTGTTCTTGAGAGATTCTTGGTGAAATTTTGTTTGAGACTTTGCGTCTGACAAATATGGAACCGTTCGTGTTTGTGTTTTAAGAAAACAACGGGAGAAACAGTCAAAGCTGGTTGGGTTTTGCCCCGTCGGGATTTCATTTAAAATAATTTTTTTGCGTGGATTGTCCTTCAAAGGCACTGGTCTTTAATTTTTACCCCTCAAATTGTTGGTCTTTAATTTTTGTCCTTCGCCTAATACTCCGGCTCAGTAAAAAAATAAAAATAAATCGCCAGGCAGAGTTTTGTAGCAAAATTAGGCCTATTCGGGCAAAAGCTTTAGGGGTCGTTTGGTACGATGGATAAGCAAAAATAGTCTTGGGATAAGAATTTACTACTATCTTATCCCACGTTTGGTAGGGATAAAACCACGGGATAACTAATCCCGGGATTAGTTATCCACGTATTAGAGTGTTATTTTATCCCACATAGAGGGTGGAATAACAATCCCAGGATAACTAATCCCGGGATAACTTGTTCCCCAACCAAACGAGTTAGGCTTTAGGGTTTTGTAAAACTCCAACTGAGTAAAAAAAAAAAAAAAGGAATTTATTTTTTGCCTGATCAATATGAACCGGTTTGCCTTATATATGTTTGAAGGCAAAATTCTGCCGTAAGGTAAAGTTTGAAACTCTGCCTTGAGAATCCCAAACTCTGCTTGCGAATTTTTTTAAATTTTTGACCGAGCAGGAGTTTGAACCCGAAACCCAGGAGTTTTATGCGAAGAGCAAAAATTAAAGACCAACAATTTAAGGGGCAAAAATTAAAGACTACCTCCGAATAAGGGCAATCGTGCAAATTGCCCATTTAAAATAGACCAAGGACCTGTTTGGAAAGCCACCCAGGTAATTGGAATTGGGTATAATTGGGTAGTTTGGCTTGTTCGTTTGACCAAGTAATTATTTGGTTAGGTGGGAATTGGGTGTAATTGAGAGGGTTTAGTTACACTCTCTAATTCTCAGTTGGGGTGGGTGTGGGGGGTGGGGTGGGGTTGAGAATTGGGTGTAATTACACTTTGTAATTATAGGGTCACTTTTTAGTTTCTTTATTTTTTGTTTTATTTTAATTTCTTTTCTTCTCTAATATATTTTTATTTCCATTATTTTAACTTGTTTTTTATTTTTCACTTTTAATTATTTTTCTTTTTATATTAATTATCTTTCATTTCCTTTTTTTCTCATTCTCAACCTTTACTTCTTATGATTCTATGTAATTGCTTGTATTGTTTTAATTTTTTCTTTTATTCATTTAGCATAACTGTGTTATATTCTAATTTTTGAAACTACATCTCTTAGTATTAGATAGAGAGTTATTAACAAACATGGCATGTAATGAGTTATGCTATTAAAGTAGAATGTCGTTGTGAATGAGGATATAGACATATATTTTCCCTTTCTTTTAAATTATAATTACTTAAGTTATGTTGGAAATTACTTATGTGATGTTGGAATTTGACATAGAAGTATTATGTTAAACTTTTTTTTATTTTTATATTGAATTTAGGTTATATTTTCGATTTTAATTTATTTTCTTTAGTACTATTGACTTGTAATTTCACATTGCATGTTGCTTATTTTCACTTATATATATATATAGTTAATAGATTTTTTTTTTGTCAAACATTTGAATAATGTTATGGCATTATGTTTGTAAATATTAAATTTTTTGTCAACGTCCTATCCATGATATTCTCTCAAAAAAATCTGCTTTTAATTTTTAATTAATTAAAAATAAAATATTATTAATTAGAAATATATATATATCAATTATTTTTTAAAATATTAGGTACAAATATATGATTATTAGTTATTATATTTTCAAGAAATATTGTGTTATTAAATACGTAATTTAATATCATTGATAATTTATTTTCTCTTTATATTTTTTATCTGTAGATGTACATGAGAGGGCTCGTACAAAAGGGAAGAAGGCTGGCTTGTGAGTGGATTGTTTAGCACCATGCTTATGCAAGTTCATTTATAACTTCTGGAACATCGATACATAATATGTAACTTCTATAAACATATTTACATGAACTATATTTGACACGCGTACATAGGTCTCATCAGAAACAACCTCTCTATCGCCCTAAAGGTAGGGGCAGGGGCGGATCCACCCTTTAAGATGGGGTATGGCACTTCTAGATTAATAATTTTTTTATATATTTATGTTGTAATTTGCTTAAATTAGGTTTAATATTTGATCCTGCCATCCCCAGTCTTAAATTAGACAAAGGTGCCACGGCTGGTAGACACAAGTTTGAATCTATCTTGAACATTTTTCGACTCCCGTTTTTCTTTGTGCTTTTTACTTCCTTTGTACCAGTAATTCCCTTTTCGGCTCTCCCAATTTTCTATTTATCTTTTTATTATTTATATTGCCTTTCCTCTTTTCTATTATTTTATCTGTGATCTCTAGTGAGAACACACAAATAAAAACTTCAAAATTCCTTAAATTAGGCATTTCTCTTAATCTCAAATCTGTGAGTATTTAAATCGAAAAATTGAGTCTCAATGGGAATTTTGGATTGAGATCAAAATTCATTTTTTTTATGTAATTTATTTTGTTTATTACTCCTTCCGCCCATGTTTATTTGTCTATATTTGACTTGGGACACTCTTAATAAGCCATAAATAAAATGAGAAATGAATTGGAGTACTTAATAATAAGGGTAAAATAGGTATAAAATGGTAAATTATGCTTTGATTTTTCAAACTATATAACTTACAAGTAAAAGTTGACATATATTTTTAGTATAATGGACAAATAAAAATGGACGGAGGGAGTGTATTATAAAAAATTATGCTATTCTATAATTGTTAAATTCAATTTAAATCACTTTACTACGTACTTAAATAGTGGTGGAAATTTCGTAAGCCGCTTGCTTAGAAAAAACATGAAATTTATGATTTATTTTTGAGAACTTGTAGTTTATCTAATTCTACATTTACTTATGGGGTATTTACCTATTGAAGAGTTTTTCTATTATTTTTCTTATTTTGATTGGTGTAATTCCCTTATTGAAGATGTTAGTTTACTTGTGCAAATTCATTTTTTAATATACATAAGAGATGCAAGTCTTTTGGTGAAAATGCTAAGTTTACTTCTGTTGTTAATGGGTGTGATTTCTTGTTTAAGATGCTAATTATGTTCGTTTTTTCATTTTTGAGATGTAATTTCATATTTGCAAATAAAAAAAAAAGCCTATTAAGTTGACCCGAATAAACTAAAAAGAGATAGACCCGACCCAAATACACGTTCCTAACAAAATGTACATTGAAGAAAATTGTGCCACCCGCCACCTTCAAATCCTAGATCCGAGTCTGGATAGGGGTAAGGTCTGCGTAGACTGCACCCTCCCCAAACCCTACTTGTGGAATCACACTGGGTATGTTGTTGTTGTTGTACACATGGTCTCATGATTTGTTATTGATAGGCGTGTCAAATTTTGGTAGAGATGAGCTTTACATAGTTTTTCCAGTTCAGACGTTTTGACTTTTGTCTTGTGTACTGATGTTCGCTGGACATTTTCCATAGT
Source organism: Lycium ferocissimum (assembly GCF_029784015.1). NCBI lineage: Eukaryota > Viridiplantae > Streptophyta > Magnoliopsida > Solanales > Solanaceae > Lycium > Lycium ferocissimum. Next base: position 72,404,176 of record NC_081342.1, on the reverse strand, counting down.
AAAATTCATTCTCTGTTCCTTTATTTGTGGTAATCCTGTGATTGACTGCTTGTGCATGTCTTATTCGTGTACTCATCTGGTGTCTGATGGTGCATAGGAGAGTTTAATCAAAGTTACTGTTATGACTTTTCGAAATTTTGAGCAGAAATATAATATGTACTCGACAGTGCAGTGAGCAATGTTCCTATATGATTACAATGATCTCTTTCCTCCACTTCTCGGTCTTGCATTTGTGATATCTTTAAATTCTAGCATTAAAACACTCTAAGGAGAACAGATTTTTGGGGGATGTTTGATCAGAATTGGAGATTTATAGCTATTTCTAGCGATATTTCCTAGTACTATTAGAGTGGTGATAAATTTACTATACATGTTATTAATCTCACGTTAGTAAGATTTCGACAGGACTTTTAGCGTGAACACTAGTGGGGCTTTCATATGCTGTAAGGAAGCTGCAAAAAGGATGATCAAAAAGCCCGGCGGAAAGATTATTTGCGTAACGTTGTCTGCAGCGGTGTGGGAACGGGGCATACACGGCGTCAAAGGAACCAATGGTGAAGATAATGGCCAAGGAACTAAAAGGGACGGGAATAATGGTGAATTGTGTGGCTCGGGGACAGTAACGGATTCAGGATTTTCACTCAGGGGGTTCGAAAAAAAGGAACAAAAGCTAAATATAAAAAGTAATGTTGTTCCTGGGAATTGAACCTAGGACGTTAGAGACAATTTTGAACACCCTGGACCACTTGAACTAATCTTTTGCATTTGTTCAGAGTATTCAAAAGTATATATAGGTACATATATAAGCACAGAAAATCTATCCTATAGATATACTGTAATTTTTTTCCGAGGTGAACACCCTCATCACATTCTAAATTCGCCCCTGCTAGGGGACCTATCGCGACAGATATGTTTTTCGATGGGAAAACGGAGGAGATGGTAAAGAAGGTGATTGATGAGTGGCCACATGGTAGACTTGGTCAGTTGGAGGATGTTGTGCCGGTGGTTGGGTTTTTGGCCAGCGACGCTTCTGAATGGGTGAACGGACAGATCATTCGTGTCAATGGCAGCCACATCTGAGTTACTTGTGTGTGTCCTAGTAGAATTTTCTTTTTTCACGTTTTATTTGCTACTGATAAACATGGGTTTCGAGTTTTAAGTCTTGAAGGATGGTTACGTTATTTAAAACCTAATCGAAATTTTCAAAGTATCTAATATTTAGCTTTCTGGGAAATGGCATTGCAATGAATTGCTTAACAATATGTTTTGTTTGCTCATATTTTGCGAAGTATGAGAGGACATTCTATTCTTCTCTCCTTATATTTTCTCCTCCAAGTGTTGTGACTACAATAAGAAATATATTCGATATAGAATTTGGGTCATTAAGTCCACCCTCTTTGATACTTACAATGTATCCTTGTTGCTACATTTCAAAAACCATGACTTGCATGTGTTAGGGAAAAAAATGAAAAACCTTTTCGACCTTTTCCATAGATATTGTGTAATTATAGAAATCTGTGTGTCGCATTTTTTATCTTTTCATTTATGAACCTACCATTTCAGCTTGTATTACATGAAAAACATTGATCTCAAAGGTGCAGTATATCCTCCTCGTCTGAACTTCTTTACTGTCTAAACAAATCACAACGTACTTTATCAAATAGATCTAAAAGGCCTGCTTTTACACTTAGAAATCCGAAAAGTAAGCTGTGGTTCCTATTTCTCTTATACTTGATGCTTTCTTGAAGTTTACCATCTTCCGTTCAACCTTAGCTTATTATCCATTACTTGTAGTTGCAGTAACATGTTAGTTGAACTAATCGTAACTACACATTCTCTGAACATCACAGGGACTATATCCGGGATACATTATATTCTTTGTTCACTCCACTTTGATGATTGCTGGGATCAAGAGGTACATGTCTGGCAATTCCAGATAGAACAGGCTAATTTATATAGTTTGTTTGGCCAAGCTTCTCTAAGGTCAAAAGTACCTTTTTGAAAACACTTTTGAAAAAAATACCTTTCAAACTAAGCTGATTTAGAAGTTTGGCCATATAGGTTAGCTTTGATTTACTTTTCGTCTAATCATGTCTTTTCTATCCACAATCATTTACGGATGGCAGCAAGCTACAAATGGTTCTAAACTACTCCACCGTTGGCTTCATGGTTAGTAGTCTATTTGCCGAAACATACTTTACTATAAAGAAAAACTGGAATTAGCTACGGACTTCATCGCTAATCCATCGTTAGATTGCTCGTAGCAAACAAAATCCATCGCTAAATAGAATTAGCGAAGGGTTTTGCTGTTTAGCTACAGAATTTGTATGTCGCTTGTTCCTGTCTTTTTAGTAGTGATATATATGTGCGCACTTTGCTCGAGGACAATGCTCACTTCTTATGGAAGTGTGTATTATATAGGAACCATTATACCGGTTGTACTAATGCTGCTCGGTAAAGTGATTTAAGCCAGCAAGTCCTGCAAGATCTAAAGCTAGGAAAGAAGAGTGAGTCATACCGTGCTTCTCGAGAGGGTGAAAAAACTAGAGCTTTGCTTCTTCTATTTTGTTTTGTCTCTAGAAATTAAAATGTGTTTTAGAGACATAAAACAAAGCAAATTTGTTTTGAGCACACAAATAGGGCCTTTAGCATTGTCTCATTCCCAATTAACTGGCTGCCAAAAGTCATGTAGGCAACAGTATTATTTCTGCTTGCATCTTGGAAAAAAGTTCTTTTTTAGTGTTTTGCTTTTACATCTAGCTTGGGTTAATAGTTAAGTCAAAGTTGTTTACTGATTAAAAAAAAAAAAAACCTTTAGGTAATTTCTTTCTGTATGTCTAAGTTTTGGTGGATAGAATTAGTGTCAGTGGAAGATAACACGTATCCAGTGGAATAGTAGAGGTACACGGGAGCTGATCCCTGCTCTATCGTTATGAAAAAAATGATTAACCTTAAAAGTTAGGTGATTTCTTCCCACCTGTTTAAGATTTGATGAACATAGCTTTCCAATATCTATGTCAGTGGAAGGTAGAGGTAGCAGGTATTTAATGGATGGTTCAGGCGCACGTAAACTGATCTTAAAACCACCATTATAGAAAATAAAAAAAATGAATAACCTTTCTCTTCTTGAGTTTTTAGTTAAATAAGTGTGTATAGCACCTACAGCTCTGAGGATTCCAAGTGAATGAATCAACCTTTCTCTTCAGTTTTGGCTTCCATTTGCTTGGTTTTAAGGATTTATTTGCTATCATATTATATGCATCGGCTGTAAGTAATGTACTTCAAATGAGACATTGTTAAGTTCTTTTCATTCACCTACTACTTATGCGGTGATTATAATACAAACATTGTTTATGGGGTGATTAATCAGGATTGTAATAAATGAAGTACTTAAGTAAAATGACAGTTTTCTCTCTAAAATATTTAATTCATGCTATGTTAATATACATATTTCACATTATATTTTGTATAACTTATTGCATGTATTATTCAACAAACCAAATGTCGCATTTGCGCCAAACGCTGTATCGTCTTATGTGAGATTTATATTGTGATTAATTGCTCGAATAATAGAACCAAACGATCCCTTATAATGCTTCTTGTCACCCTTCTATTTCTATAAGATATAAGGGATTTTTTTTAGGTAATTATCTTGATAATTTAACTTAAAGAAAAGTTTAAGACCATTTATAGCATAAAATTATAGGGGTAAAACTACAATTTGAAATGTCAATATTCATAATAAGTCTAATATATTTCTTATGTCAGGTAACACACGTGGAAATACTATTTGAAAAAGTTAATATATCTAGGGAGGCTTCAATAATTGGGCTGCAAACAAGATAACAATACTGAGGCTACATAAAACGGGAAATTATTATAACAAAGTTCATTGGTGTAACGAAAATTAAGTTGAAAGAATTAGACTTGTACTGCATTATCAAGGGTGTATTTCAGATACTATATGAAATTTATTCACTCTTAACCAGAGCTTAAGACTTTAAGTGAGTTTTGAGCGATTTTTCCTTAAAAAAAATCCTACACGTTACGCGTTTGAATTAGTTGAGTCAGTAAATTTTAAATATCGGATAATTATTTTAAAAGTAAAATATACCTACTCGGCTACTTCTTTTCTTTAATTCAACTCTCACCTAGAAGAATCTTTCTGAATGTTTAATCATAAAAGAACACTGAATCTATCCCAATTTGGTTCCTCATCTTTTTGGGAAATTCAATATTTAGTTACTAGCTGGTACTATAATTTATAATTTAGTAAGATTCCTTCTGCCTAAAATAGAAGCATGATTCTTGTCTGCGTTACTCTTAATACTGCACACATTATTATATCAATATATACATGTTATAAACTGCACACACTGAATACTCTACATTATTATTATTCTGTTTTTAAACTTATCTAAACAAAAAAGGACAAAACAAAAATTAGTCATATATTTATCGTAATTAGGTAATGGAGCTAAACTACGAGGTATTAGCTAGCTAGGTTTTGAAAGTTTTTTATCTACTATGGCTAGATGTAAGAACTTGTGGATCCCGGCCAGTATGGACCGTTACACAATTGATAAAGGATAAATAATGTAGCATTTTTTAATGCCCCCCGACACATATTTTAGAGTTTATATGTAGATTTAATTATTTTTTTTGTCTGATTATCTTTTGTGGAAGTATAGAAAAAAGGCTCAACCAGAATGAGCCTTGAGAAGGTAGAGATAGATTAGGCTCAACAACCTTATGAATGAGCTTGAAGTAAAGTTAATGGTTTGATGGGTCGAATTTAAAGAAATAGAAAGAAACCAAAAGTAGTTTCATGGGATAAATTGAGAAGAGAGACAAATTAGGCTCAATAGGTTATTGAGTGGGCTTGGAGTAATGTTAATGGCTCGATGAACTGAATTTAGAGAAATAGAGTAGTTTCATGGGCTAAATTGAGAGGGGATCTCGAGAAGAGAGACAAATTAGGCTCAATAGATTAATGAGTGAACTTGGAGTAATGTCAGTGGCTAGATGAACTGAATTTAAAGAAATTGAGTAGTATCTTGGGCTAAGTTGAGAAAGGATCTTGAGAAGAGAGACAAATTAGGATCAATAGGTTACTGAGTGGGCTTGGAGTAATGTCACTCAATGAACTGAATTTAGAGAAATAGAGATAGGAGCCTAAAGTGATGGAACACGAAGAGAGAAAGGGAGGTTGTGCAAACGAGCTCACAAAATTTTTACCTTGATACCATTTGTGTAATTATTTTACCTAAACGCTTAAGTTTTCATATGAATTTGTTTTGATGATGATAGCTAGGAGTTTTTAAAAAAATTGGGTTGGAGCTCCAGCATAGTAGGGTTTCACTTGTAAGAGTTTAAACACCAATATCGTGCTAGAGTTTCATATACGACGACGTCGAGTTTCAAAATCAAACACATTGTGTTGATGTTTTACAAGTAATAGTTACGAATTCCAACACACATTGTGGTATTTTAATTTTTTTTTGTTTTTGTTTTTTGTAGTTTAACTAAGAGTATTTTTTTTTTCCAGGTTTTATTTCCATATTTTCAACTACTTTGCAAATGTTGATCATTTTTCAATTACAGACCTCAAAAGTGACTAACATTCGCTATTTTTACCATTGCTTTCATGATCACTTTTATCTCTAACCATGGTTAATATTAGTGATCCCGCTTCAATCTCTCACAGTATCACTTATTCCTTTTTTTTTTAATTGAAGGGGAGATTTTATTATATATAACTAAACAGTACACTAGAGTTCATGATGCTAATTGCTAAGGTTAATTAATTTTTGTTTTCTTTAGGTTTTAGGTAAGTGAACTTTACTTGACTGAGGGAGGCTTATCTTATTTGACCAAAAACAGAAGGGCTGCATGCAACACGCTTTTTTTCCCTAGTCCTCACCATTTTCTGATTTTTACATCTATACGGACAATGTAAAAAAAAAAAAAAAAAAAAAAAAAAACAATATCATCGAATTTTTATTCACTGCTTTGAGAAAAAAATCAAGATTTTTGATGGATTTTTAGTCAGAAATTAGTCGGAAATTTACTCACCGCGACAAATTCTGACAAACTTTCCATCGGTCAAGATTTCCGACGAAGACTGATTTTTAGTAGTGATATATGTAATAGCAGGTTACTTATCTATTCTTACAAAATTACGAAGTAATGCATATCGAAAGATTTATATACAATTATTTAATAAGTAACTTAATTATATAAATATTGTATACACGTTCAATTCAGTGTATAGATCTAAATTCTTATTAAACAGTATTGAATTCAATCACTTGGTCAATGTTCCATCATTCGAATTTCCTCATAAGCCATCTTTAGTTTTAGTCTAAAAGAAGTAAGTACTATATATCCACATTTTAAAAAGTTATTCTGAAGTTGTCAAATACCAGGACATCAAAGATATATGTGGAAGCACAAAGTTAAGACTTTTGACATTTGACAATTAAGTATATATTCTTCTTGTCAACTCAGTTAATTATTATTAATCCCTTATTAGATCAAGATTACAAGTCATTAACACTAATGCGCACCATTATAATTAGGAAATTTATGCATATGCACCTATGTGTTTATGACATAGATTCTGAAAAGTGTTGTCCTTTTCCATGCCTTCCATACGTGTTAAGGTATCCACATTCACTAATTAATTAGATAATTTTTCATGCAAAAAATATATAATAAAAGAACAACGTGCAACATGGCTGCCATAATTTTACATATTGCACAACATGTATATTGTGTTAATTATCCGATGATCGACTTTGTTTTAATTATACATGAAGCTATATTTTTTCGTCTAGAAATTTTAAGTTATATATGTGTTGATTGCGTAAAAAATATAAATACAATTAGGTCATGTATAAGGTAACTTCAAGCAAAATTTTATGATAAGAGTCAATTGATAACTTAATAAAAAATATAACTAACATGTTATTATAAGTTAATCTATATAAATAGCATAAAAAAATCTTTATATTGTCCAAGTGTATATATCATTTTATATACATCAAGAACATGTTTAACTTTATAGAAAAGAGTTTAAATGCAATGAAGTGAAGGTATGAAAAAAATATTTACACAATCAAATCATTTATAAAATAGTTATAAAAGTTACAGGTAAATTATTGCTGACTAAAACAACTTGATTAGTTGGCTATCCTTGTTATACATTTTTACTTTTACTAATTCTCATACTGTATGTTTATGTGCTTTCTCAAAACCAATTTCAAATAATTTTTGTTTACCAATTCTAAACGATGTGCATATCACTTAATTTCTGGTTGAACTTATGAACATGTCCATGTCTTTCCTTTTTACCATTTCTTTTATTTTGAGAAAAAATTAAATAGATTTCATTCGATTTTGATACTGACGCTAGCTATGATTCGTTAGCATCAGTCATTCGATTATATTTTATTTTTTGTTCTTAGAAGAAAAAATACCAAGTATAATTTTTATGTGCTACTTCAAGAGAACGAACACCAACCCAAGTTTTCACTAAAAGTTTTTTTTTTTTTTTTTTTTTTTTTTTTGGCTTTTTGTTTTTGCTGTGAAGGATAATATTATACGGTGAAACCTATTTATAATTGTATTATTTATTCGGTATTTGTTGGTTGTTATAACTAAATGTTGATATCAAGAACATATAACATAACATGAAAAATTGGTTCTAAAAAAAACTTGGGCGTTTGTTACAACTAGAGGATGACTGCTATAAAGAAGTCAGAATGTAGATTACTACTGATATGAAAGGGAACAAACCATACTAAAGTATAGAAACTTGGTCGTTATAGTCAAATGTTATTACAATTAGAGGATGACTGCTATAAAGAAGTCAGAATGTAGATTGCTACTGATACAAAAGGTAACAAACCATACGAAAGTCAGATCTTTCTATAACAATTATATTTATAACATTATTTCACTATAATAGTCAAGTTTTCTTTGAGATCGATTTTTATGTTATATTTTACCTCTTTATAAAAGTAACGACCATCATTATACTAGTGCATTCTACGTAAGTCACATCTTTATAACTATCGTACTTAAATATTGATTGATTTTGTCTTTCACTATAATGATACAGTACTAATTGTAATTAATTTTACCAAATATTCCAATTCCATGTCTAGTAATCTATTTCCATATTTAAGGCGCTATATCTACGACTTTTATTGTAATAAAGCCAAATATAGAAATATAATTAATTATATAACTTACTAAACATCCACAGTTACAAAAGAGCATATAATAAAGTCATACTCTGATCTACTAACTTAAAATTCTAGATGTCCAAAAAGCTTTCACAATCTCTACACAAGTGTGGAATATTTGCTAGGACAAATGGACAAAAATTCACATGTGGTGTGTGACCAATTTCAAGATTGGATGACTAAAGCACATTGTAGAAGATGTACGAAGCATATTCAGAATTTAAGTTCAATGAATTGATCTTTAAATTTTTATCGTTAAATTTATTGTATTTTTAAAATTAAGAGTTCAAAATATTTTTAAAATTTTAATAATTCTAATATATTATTGGGAGAATAACACTTTTGGTTCCTCAGTTATTGATAAATTCTGATTTTGATCATTGTGATATATGAGTCAACACATTTAACCTTCGAGTAATTAGATTATGTGCTTTTATATCCTTTATGTAGGCACGATGTTATTTGAACTATCTTTAGAAGTAATTATCCTCAAATATAGAGTAGTAGTATGAGTTTATCATAAAACATGAAAAATTAAATGGCGGAATGGTTAATGTTTCTGAAAAGTTGTAAACATTCATAAGCAACGGGATCAGAAGTGCACATTTCAAGTAATTTAAGATTAAATGTGCTTATAAGTTAGATATTACAAGAACCAAAATTAAAATTTATCAATAACCGAAGAATCAAAAGTGCAATGAACTATCTAGGGAAAATAGCTAAAATGACACCTAAACTATGATCGAATTAGCAGTAACATACTCATACTTTACGACGGTCCTATTACCCCTTAAGTTTTATTAAAGTGAAATTATTGCCATCCTTAGAGGTGACGTGGCATGTATATATAACAAAATGAGAACTCATTAATAGTTTTTTCTTTTCTATCTTTTTTACTTTTCATCCGCCATGTGTGATGTTACCTTAGCCATCGTTGAATTTTTTGTTTTTTCCTCTTTCTCCAATTGATTAGCAAAGCTCAAAGTCATGCCCATATTTTCATTTGAACTGGCTAGTAACCAATAATTTTTCGTTGCAATGTCAAGGAGATGTTTCATTTAGATAATTGTCAACACCTTTGAATATCCTTTGTAATTCTCTTGGCATCCATGAATGCTTCAAGTAGAGGCAAATCCAGAATTTGAAGCTTATAAGTGTCCAGCTAGCAATGTGTGTTGTTACTGGGTTCTCAGCTCAAATTTCTTATATATTTGAAGGGTTTCACATTATAAATACTAGATTCGAATAAAAATTGTGGATTCCTGCGAACCCACACACAATGGTGTGGATCCGCCCCTGGCTTCAAGCCGGAGCTTTTTCGTGAGAGTGAGGAGGATGGTGAGTATGGTGAAATTTTACACCGCCTCGTCTAACTTTATCCAACAAAAATGAAATGGAAAAACAGGAGTTTCAAAACTATAGCACCCTGAACAAAAAAAATTCACATGCATTCACGAGGCGCTGAATTCCAATGGAAAACTCAAAACCCATTATCATACAGAACTTAACCCAAAGAAGTATTAGCAAGAAATTATGCTAAATGATATTAAATTAGAAGAATTCCTCAACAACAACTACGTTTTCATTTGATTTTCTTCAAAATTAGGGCTTCACTTTTTAGTTTTTTCTGCGAAAAGGGCACAAATTTGTCGGCTCTCGTGCCCCCAATTGCTCCACTAATCTTATTTTTAATTAAGTTTTCTTCTACCGTTGTTTTCGCTTAATTTTGGTCGAATAGTCCCAAGTTTTTGTGTATATATATATATATAGACACACACACACAAAATCAAACCTCTCTATAACAACATCGTTGAGTCCGGAATTTTTCAACTATTATAAAGAATGGTTGTTATACACCTATAACAGTATTGACATTTGAATAATACTTATTATAGGCAAAAAAAGAAGCATAAAATCTAATTTTCATTTTTAATTGTCAAATTCTAAGCTTAATCATACTTTGTATAACAAAGAAAAATCATTTAATGATGAAAATATATATATATTCATATGATATTTTTTGTCATAAATAGTGTATTAAATGATCAAATATTTGGTCAAAATCTCTACACATATTATTGATAATCATAAATATTCTATTTTTATAAAGATGGTTAATTATTATATTACCAAAAAAAGAAGATAGTTGTTATATGTGGGGTAATTTTACAAAGAGCAAGCGTACAGTTATAAAATTGGTTGTTACATTTATAGGTGAAATGTTGTTACAGAGAAGTAAAATATAACATAAAAAATCGGTTTCGAAAAAACTTGGCTGTTATAGAGAGGTGTTGTTATATGCGAGTGCGGTCTGACTATATATATATATATACACACTCCGTATCGTCGAGAATGCCGAGTTACGTTCGATATTGAACCTATAGCAAACATGTTACATCCGCCTCTATAAGCACTTGTTTTATCTCTCTTTTTTTTGTTTATTTTTACTTATTAATTCATATATATGGTGGTGTTGGTTTGATGAGGGACCATTTGTGGGAGTTGTATAAAATGACAAATTCAGGTAAAATAAAGATGCCAAAAAATCCAACTAAGCTTAGAGCAAGGAGCCATAACTTTGACTATTCAAAAAGAAGAAATACTTTAAATACTTTTAATATAGACAATTTAAAAAGAACAGAACAACATGGTCGTTTACTTGGTTACGTAGCCGGCAGTTGCAAAGGTTGAATAATCTTTTTCCTAAATTCCAATTCTCATACGTCTCATTTTTTTTTTCTAAAAGAAAGATCTTAATTGGTTAATAAATTTTATAATATATATACACATATAAAATAAACTTCAAAAACCATCAGCTTAGTAAGTCATTGTAATGACTAAATCTAATGTGATTAAGTGGTTTCCGCCTTTGTTTTAGTATAGTCATAAACTAGACAATTGACTTTTCAAAAGTCAAACAAATTTTATGAAAAAGCTAAACTCTTATGATTAGAGGCGGATCTAGAATTTGAAATTTATGGGTTTTTATAATGAAATAGATTTAATATAAAATAATAATTGTGTTCACAATCAAATATTTATACATATTTAGTGAATTTTATTATAAGGTATTCGTAGATGTTACTAGGTTTCATGAACCCGTAGGTTGTACTCTAAATTGCTCACAAACTATGTTAGTAATGAATAGATCTAACACTGAAGGGTGCGGTGATATGGCTGCGATCACTTCATTCTTAATTAAAGTTCTCGAGTTTGAGTATGATTGTATGAGATGGAACCTTTCTATATGCCTCCCTCTATATATGGTTGTGATTACTTCATTTTTAATTAGAGATCTTGAGTTCGGACACTAGAAATGAAGAACATTTATGTAGAGAGTGCTTTACCCGTCCCGGCTTGGCATCCCGCTGGTTAAACCAAAAAAATATATAAACTGAAAAATTAAGCTCATTTAGTGAAAAAGACAACACAATCAAGTAGCCAACATTACCCCAACAAGAAAAAAAAGATTCTAAATATTTAGTATTATACTTTAAAAATTAGGATATGGATTACAAGTCAAGGGACCATAAATTGAAAGATCAAAAAGGTTTGACTTCAGAAGTCAAACATTTCATTTCTGTTTGAGAGGGAGGGAACATTAGTAAGCATGCTAATCAAGTCATTAAAAACATAAACATCAAGATTTTTGCATAAAACATGCCTGCCTCCATTAATTAAATATATCACAAAAATACAACAGAATCAATAAAAATCTTGATTTACATTAAAAAAACAAAAAGTGTAATTACATGATGAAAGAAAAAAAAAAAAAAGGAAAAAAAATTCTACTAGCTCTCTCAGTGTCTGTGTGTGTGCCTGTTTCAAGAACAATAACCAATTTTTATTTTATTTATAAAAAAAAAAAAAAAAAAAAAAAAAGAAGAAGAAGAAAGAATCATCCAAGAATTGATCATCAAATTATACAAAATCAAACATTTGAACTTCCATCAATCTTTTGATAATAATAATCTGATGAATAATCAAAAGAACTTTGAGGAATTTCTTCATCAATAATTATATACTTCTCTTCATCTTCATTTTCAACAGCTGCAGTAAGTTCTTTCGCTCTTTTAGCTTGATCTTCCCAATTTGTTCTTGATAAAATCACCAACAACATTGTTACTGCACATGATGCTTGTGCAGCTAACAATCCAATCCATAGTCCCACAAAATCGTAGCCCCGAAAAAACCCTAAATATACAGCCACTGGCATTCCAACAAGATAAAAACATCCTAAGTTGATGTTGGCACCCAATTTTGGCCTAGCTGTTCCTCTTAGTACCCCACAACCGGTCGTCTGTGGGCAATTCCCAAGCTCACAGAGACCGATTATGGGCAAAATAATGGACGTTAGCGCGATGATTTCTTCATCCTGAGTGAACATAGTTGCCCAAACCTTCCTTACCAATGTCGCGAATGTTAGTGCACATAACCCTAGCATGAAGCTAGATGATAGCCCGACGATTGCTGCTAGTCTTGCTACTTTTGGCCTATTGGCACCTAGTTCATTTCCAACTCGTGTTGACACGCCAAAGCTGAATGAAGAGGGGAAAATGTAGATCAAAGACGTCGTTTGGATCAAAATCCCCATCGATGCAACGGTTGCTCTAGGATTTAACAACAATCCACATAACAAAATCATGATCTCATACCACCACCATTCCAAACAAACACTAACACAACTTGGAATTGCCAAATCCAATAGTGATTTCCAACCTTTGAAACAATCTAAAGAAATTGGATTCCAAGTTTTCTTGTATACCTTAGAGACTATAATGTAAGCAATTAAAGACCCTACAAGATTAAAATTTGTCCAAACCCCACTTAAAGCAACACCTTTAATCCCAAGATTAAGGACTATAACAAGAAAATAATTAATAGGAATATGAACCAGACTAGCAAGGGCAGCACAATAAGTTAATGGCATAATTATCGATTGAGAACGAAGATAAATCCTTAACGGATGAAGAAACGCGAGGGCGAAAAGGTCAGGCAATGAAAAAAGTATGTAACGTTGTGCCTCATTGGCTATATCATGATCTTGTCCACAAAAAATCAAGATTTTTTGCATATTTAACCATAAAAATGAAATCGGAATCGATACCATAAGAAGAAGAAGAATTGTTCTTTGTAAACTAAGTCCAAGAATCTTGAATCTTTTAGCACCAAATGCTTGTCCACAAATTGGTTCCATTCCCATAGATAAACCAGAAAGAATCGAATAACCGGTTATATTTGCAAAACCAATAGCCAAAGAGCCACCAGCTAAAGAAAGTTCACCAAGACGACCAAGAAATAACATCGATATCATGGATCGAGAGTATAGAAGTAGACCAGTAAAAATCATTGGAAATGCTATGTTTGCTATAGATTTTGCTTCTTGAATGGCTAAAAACAGGGGATTTTGCTCTGTTTTGCTCTGTTCATTTTGAGTTTCTAATATTGGAATTTCAGATACTAATGGATTCAACATATTCGATTTTTGTTTGCTGTATTTGAATTTTGGTTAAGGAAATTTTGTGTGTTTTAGTATGTCATGAATGTTTGAAGAAAATAAGAATGTTGTAACAGAAAGTTGTGGGCAAGAGAAGGAGAGAGCGTTTTAGGAGTAACCGTTTGGTATGGGTTTTATAAGCGCGGGGAATATTGAAAAAATTTGGTGAATTTTGTTTTTTTCTTTTCTTTTTATTTGTCATATAGTGAAGTTTTGTTTTTTTTGGTTTGTTATATAGGTCTTCTTTTTTGATAATAAATATTAACAGTGACCACCAAGAGTTATTGTTTTTTGGTTTGTTATATAGGTCTTCTTTGTTTTTTTCTTTTCTTTTTATTTGTCATATAGTGATTTTTGTTTTTTGATTTGTTATGTAGATCCCTTCATCCTTAATCAGTTGTCTCCAAGGCGGAGCTAGAAACCAAGTTAGGGAAAGAGGCGGATCAAGAATTTCATTTTTATTGGCTCAATTTTAAGGTTCTTAGCGTCAAACCGTTGAATTTTTAAAGTTATGGGTTATATCTACTATTTCTTTTTTCTTCCATTTTTATGAATTTTTACAAATAAATTTATGCTTAATTTGCATCGAATGTACAAGGTTTAGACGTACTCGGTACCCATACTCTGCATCCGCCTCTGAGTAGGTTTGTCTTAAATTCTGTATTTGTGCTTTGAATTCACTAAATATGTACAAAGTTTAAATCTAAAATCCAGTTATTAATACTTGAAGTCGTTGTAGGTTTCAGAAATCATAATCAAATTCTAGTTTTGTCTTTGGTAATCTTGGGTTCGAAGGCAGAGTAATAAAAAAATTATGGTAAAACCGCATTCTCCATTAATGGTTATGCGGCATAAATTCAAATTAATCGAAACATAATTTCTTTATAATCAAAGTAAATATCAAATAACGGTTGAGAATTAAAAAGAAAAAGTATTAATGGTGTATGGTTGACTGGTTGCAACATACTAGCTTGGAAATTTAAAAGTTTTTCTGTTTTGGTGCTTTCCCTATAAAATGTCGTTTTCATAACCGACCATCTATAGGTCATTATTTGGCCAGTATTAATATGACTCGCACAAAGAGCAAAACTTTGGAAAGATAAAGATGATGAGTAGTTTTTTTTTTTTTTTTTTTAATCTTTTACCAGGTGTCCGATACTCGTTTAGCGTTCGATCGATTCGGATTAAAGCAGAAAAGTTCTACTTTAAGGGATAAAGTATTCTCTACTAAAGGTGACTCAATATCCAAAATTCAAACCGAGACATATGATTAAGAACGTCGAGCGTTAGAAATATACAAAAGGGCGTTGGAGTATATGACATCATACATGTTGGGTTTTCCGTTAATTTGAAATTATTGTTCTAACTAAACTGGCTTAGTTTAGACCTAAGTTTCTTACTTGACATATTCTTCTCCTTGATGGGATAGGGCACAATCCATTCTGATATAATTACGGTCGAATATTTTATCCAACTTTCAAACTATATGATCCTCATCTTCAGTATAGTTATCCACATTCAACGGACTAATCACTATGCTAGCTAGCTGTTCTACTCGCTCCGGATAAAAAAGAGTGTTCACTTAGCCATTTACATACCCCTTAATAAAATAATAACTTCCAGGCAAAAATAGGTAATTTGACTAAACTATCCCTAATTAAATAAGTATTGAGATTTGATCACTTAACACATAATAAGGGCAATTTTGAAAGAATAAGGTTAATTGTTTCTTGATTTGGTAAGTGAACACTCTTTTTCAACCGAAAAAAAAAGGTAAGTGGACACTCTTAGCTTTTTAACTTTTACTTGTCCACTTTTGATTTTGCACGCCTCTTAAAAATTAATAAATGAAGTATATGTATTTTACTATAATACCCATATTTATTGGTATATAGTCTCATTGAACTTGGAGAATGATTTGAAAATGAGTAATTAATATTAAGGGTAAAACAAGAAAAAAAAGTTTGTCTTTACTTGATATGCTAAAGTGGACAAGTAAAAATAAAAATTTATTTTTAATATAGTGGACAAATAAAAATAAACGAACGGAGTAGAATTCAATCCTTATGTTCTCTTATATAGAGTTTACCTAAGCGACACTTATGCAATTAATGCCCCACAGTTGAATTAAAGGCAGATGTAGCATGCTTGCTACGGGTTCAATCGAATAAGACACAGATACAACGTATTTCCTCCGGTTTAAAAAGAGTGTTTATTTATCTTTTATTTTTTTGGTTCAAAAAGAGTATTTACTTACCAAATCACGAAAGAATTAGTCTTATCTTTTCAGATTTGTCCTTATTAAGTGTTAAGTGACCAAATCTCAATATCTATTTAATTAGAGATATTTTAATCAAATTAGCTATTTTTGCATAGAAATTAGGATTTTTTTCTTAAGGGGTGTACAAATGGCTAAGTGATCACTCTTTTTAAATCGAAAAGTGGTATTTGTTATGGGCTCAAATGTTCAGTCAAACCTAGCATTTTTTTACTCGGAGTATGTATATTTATGTAAAATTTACTAAACTGTCACCAATTGCTAAATATCGATTTCATAATTTCAAAAGTGTAATAAATTTTACTATAAATTTTTAAAGGTCGAACCGATCAAATTAAAATCCTAAATCCACTCTTGACTGAAACCCGAAGAAAACGTCAATTCAAGAAGAGAAGAATCTGAACGTTTGCCCTTGAGATTCTAGTGGGTGTTATTGTTTTAAAATCTCCTAGTGCATGTTAACTAATTAGTTTATCATTTATCTCGAGGCATAAATGACGTTTAGACTTTAGATTTCTAGCTATTTTTGCATTATTGAAGCATGGATAACGTTACTTGCGGTAAATGGCCAAATTAAAGTGGATCTATTAGATGAATAAAAAATGTTGGGCGGTTATTTAGTGGATTAATTAGATGAAAATTCTCTAATGGATTTGAATGTGAAAGTCATTTCAATTTCAAGCCTGATTCATCCCAACGACATGTTCTTCTTATCTCTATATTACTCCATCCATTCTAAGCATTTCGAGAGTCAAATAAATTTTTTTTTATCGCGATCTTTTTATATATTTTTAATTGTTATTTATGGTGATTTATAATACTTTTTTATAGTTTTAAATATGTAAATTTTATTTTAAAAAACTTAAAAATTTCATGTTCAAATTTATGATCCAAATTAATTAAAAAATTTACTCTCGAAATTTGAAAAATGCCGCATGAAGAGACACCATAAAACTTGCTTTTTCAGTAAGTTAACGTGTGAATATTGCCACTTACTACCTAACAGATCATTTTATGGCTATATTTGTTTTATTTTACTAGTGGTGGACACTCGTTGAGCAGTACTAGCTAGTGGCTAGTTGAACGATTCAAATTACTAGATTTAGTTCAACTCGTTTTGTGGTGGGTTTGCCTTTGCTTCAAAATTTGAAACACTTTTTTTTTTTTTTTTTTTTTTTTTTTTGTTGCATAAACTTAGTAACATCCTACGTATGACGAGGCTATGTGCGCTAATGGCCTGAGTCAGAATCATGATCGAACATGATGCTTGCTTGATGGATTTGGTAAAGAATTAAAGTTGAATCCTCGCTGTTAGCTACTCCCTTTGTTCCAATTTACATGATATAGTTTGATTAGACACAGAGTTTAAGAAAAAAATGAAGACTTTTGAAACTTTGGTTTAAAATAAGTCATAGATATTTGTGTAGTTGTAAACATTTCATTAAGGATAAAAGGGGAAATTGCAAGTTAAATTATTTCTAAATATAGAAATGTATCATTTTTTTGAAAAAAAAGATTAAAAAGGAAAGTGTATCATTTAAATTGAGACAGAAGGAGTATAATGTTTTCTACGATGAAGCGCTTAATTCTAACAAGTGGTGTTAGAGCAAAAGGTCATAATTCGATTTCTAGAAACGACATGCTATGCGTGACGGGTGCTAGGAGGGAGGGGGTTATTAGATAATGCCAAATAGTTCAGGTTGGAGGTTGAACACGAGGCTTGCTTTTTGGACTTGGTAAAGAAATAAATTTGCATCTTTGCTAGTTTTTGACATGATAGAAAGAGTTTGATCCTAACAAATAGTATCATAGCCAATATCATGGTTCGATTTCCAGAAAGAACATGCTACGTGAGGTAGGTGTTGGGAGGGAAAGTGTGAGTAGTAACGCCAACATCATGCTATACCAAGGCCTAGGAACCGAGATGGCCCTAATCGGAGACATCGAACATGTCACTTGTTTGATGAGCTTGGCAGAGAAATAAATTATCATGCGCACTTATGTTCTTGCTAATAATAACTATAACTTTTGACACCGTGGTAAATGCTTGATCCTAATTTCTAGCAACAAATATGTCAAATTTGGTCACTATCGAACCTAAGTGATTGATAAAACATACTTAATGTGCCAACCAAATGTGCAAATCGAAAAGCTTTTTTGAAATACAATAATAATATAAGTATACCTTGTACTATCAGATTACTTAAAACTCAGTTTTTGAAAGAACAAAAACAAAAGAGCAACCGTCCACGATAGTATAATAGAAAAAAAGGACAAATAATCTTCTACTATATATTAGTTTACAATGTTTATATTATCAAAAAATATATATATAGCTTAAATCCACATCACAAAAAAAAAAAAAAAAAAAAAAAAGGAAGAAGAAAAGGAATACAGCTTTGAAAATATTTAGCTAATGCAAACACATAAGCCATTGATAGCCCACTAAGATGCTTCATATTATAATACGTTTTTAAATTGAGTTCACCATATTGATGAGAATAAAGATAATTTTTTTTAAAAAAAATTGTGTTTGTATAATACATATAATATTCCTAAACAATCAACACTTGAACTTCTTTTTATTGTGAAAATTAATATAACTAAAAGGAATTCGAAAATCAAATAAAAATCTTATCTTAATTCTTAATTAATGAGCTAAATATTAGCTTAGCTCTTTTTTTCCTGTATTTACTTTAATTATCTGTTAGGTAACTCTCTAATCCATCACTAACCCATATATAAAATATTTTTTGTCTAAAATATGTAAGCCTTTGACTCGTCCACTTTCCTCGGCAAATTCAGCTAAAAATGTTATTTCAAAATATTTAACGCTTTTCGCTTTTGAAAAGTTAAACTAATAAGTGAACCTTTTCGAAAATCCGAACTAATAGGATCTCCATCTCTTCTTCTGAATTAAGTACTACCTAATCTAATCTTATCTAAACGATAAAATGATATATTTTAATTACACTTTAAAACTTTGATTAAATTATTCATGATAAATGAAAGAACACCAAATAAATTGCAATGGAAAGTGGAAAGTGGAAATACGGAAACGATTTCTTTTTTGTCATCTTAACTTTGGTTGAAGAAAAGGTACAAAAAAGACAAAAACTAGAATATATACAACATGTTATAAAATAAAGACGATAAAGTAAATACACCAGAAGCAAGTATATAGAAAGAGACTGATATATTATTCAACTTGGAAAAATGACAATTTTAGTCCCTAAATTATTGCCTAATTCTAGTTTTGATCCTTGTGTTAATGAACTAAGCACATTTAACCTTTAATTAAAGAAAGTGTGTAATTTTAGTCCTTTAACCTAATTTAAAGTTAACATTGTTAAGTTTTTATTCTGTGGTTATCCCCTTCAGTGGAAACAACTTACATAGTTGTGAAAAAGATGCAGTGTACTAGTTTAAAAATCTCAGAGTTTACGCTTCATAAATTCCTTCTTGTTAACTTGGTTATGGCAATATAATCAGTCAAGTCAAAGAATAAGAAAGAATCGTAATGTCCGAATAACTTTTTGTGCCAAGTTCCACTGGACATTAACTTAACTAATAACAACACTCTTAAAACTAGACTAGTTTACTAGCAGTGCATCTTATGTGATTTTATTTACAATATCCAACGTTGATTTTCTTTAATTTAGTACTACTAGGTGCATCATCTAAAATATAACTGTTACAACTTACAATCATCAATTACTGGTTATTACTATTGAGAAACACAGCTACTAATTGGATTGGCTTTGAGGATACTCTTAATTAAGTCTGCTTAACAGTTTTGTTCGCCATAATATTATTTCTTCAATGAAAGAGAGAGATGGGATTGCAAATGGGGGATAAACTCTAATTAGAATACTGTAAAATATGTTCCCACTGAAGTGGTTAAGAAAAGAATTAAAAAGTTAACGGTGTTAACTTCAAGTTAGGTTAAAGGATTAAAATAGCATACTCTATTTAATTAGAGATTAAATGTGCTTAGCCCATTAACACAAGGATCAAAACAAGAACAGGGACTAAAACTGTCATTTTTCCATTCAACTTTGAACTGATATGTAACTGAACTGAATTAACTTTCTATTTATAGAGGAAAAGAAGTCTGCGAGGTTTTCGGGGAAGGTTCATGAGGCTTTCGAGAAAATTTGCTTGCAAGCCTTCTATGAGCTACTTTATTAATTTGCTTGGTTGATTTAACGAGGCATAACTGAGCTTTTCGGCTTTTGAGATTCTTTGACAGTACGCCTACTTGAGCTACTTTCTTCTATTTATCTGCTTGAGCTACTTCTTATCGCTTAATTGTAAGCTTATCCAGTTGAATGTATATTGAATGAACATCCACAATACGGTATATTTATAACACAACACAATTGTTTTTAATTTATTGTTTTGTTCTTGGAAGATATGGTGGTGGCCTGGTGGGGTTGAAAGGATGACTGGTGGCTCAGTTGGTTGACTACCTAAACTTTCACTTTGTTGGTGAGGGTTCGAATCCCCACATTGTAATCCCCTTCCGCATTTCCCCTTCCCCTACCCCTATGTAATAATTTTTTTTTTTTTTTTTAAAGTATCTCAGAACATGTTAGATTGTACTGATGATAGAAATTAATCCTAATTTGTTTATAGGCAATATTTTATGAACTTTCCATATATAGAAAATAAATTTAAAAAAAACTAGACTAGAAACGATTCATGTTAATGATAGAGGCATGGTTGGTAACTTGGTATATCACTGAATCGATGTAAAATTCGTAGGTAGGAGAATATCCGCCGAATTCACATAAAAAATCGATAACATGAGTACAAATGAGATCTTGAATTGCGTATAAAAACAAATAAATTATTTCTAATTTTGAGCTAAGGTATATGAAAGAACGAATTTTTGATCCCTTCTATTCCTGTGGACTGTGGTTAGGATCAAAATTTGTCATTGCCGGATTTTGAACTTTTGATATATCTAATAAAAAAGAAATAAAAAAAGATAGAAAAGAAACAATTGTCAATTGTAGAGCCGTGATTGATGATTAGAACATCTCTCTGATTGCAACTTTATTTAGAGTTCCCTTTACGGCTCATGTTTCCAAAACCATCAATTGGTGATTTATTAAAGGGATGAAATTGGGGTATGAACAAAATATAGTAAACTGTTACTTTTGAGGTTAGCTCTCAAATGACACATGCACAAGAGCTATTGCAGACAGTTTGAGAGTTACCAAGGAAGCTTTGAGAATTCATATTAGCCATAAGTTAGGAATGTAAATTAGTTCTATAAATTTAATTTCTATTGATTCCTAGTAGTCGTCTGGCCATGCGATTTGAAATCATGATTTCATATTGTGATTTCAAATCAGTGTTCGTTTATAAAATTTACACAAAATTCCAACTTCAACTTCAACTTCAATTTCATATCATGATTTCAACCCAAATTCTCCAAAAAGTAGGTTTTCTGATTCCAAATCATGATTTCAATTTTTTAAATGTAAAACTTAACCCATAAATTTATATTTTGTAAATAAAATAAAAAGATTCATAAGTTGGTAGATATATTTTTTAAATGTAAAACTTGACTCAAAGTAACAATGTTGGTTCGTTTTCTCAGTAATTTGATTGGACATGCATGCTCTACGTGAAATGATTGCCCATACCATGTAGGAAGATTATATTAAAGAGTGGTTACACTACAAATCATATTCAATATTCATTTTTATTGAATTGAAGTTCGATTAATATATGTTGTATTTTATAGAAAGACCTTTTGGTTGCGTATTAATTAATTTGGTAAGATTGTATAAGAGTTGCGGAAGTTTGAATAGTTTTTATAACTTGTGAGGCTTTTAGGTTTATGAGAAAAAATACAACTTAAGAAATTCAAATTGCATGTCCAAACAAAATTTCAAGTTCAAATCAACTATTCAAATTACTAATTTCATATCATGATTTCAAATCATGTCCAAATGGGGCCTTTGTAGCTTAGCGATATGATCAAACAATTAATTACTAACCGACTAATGGTAGATTTGACTTTTACCCCAAAAATTTTTTATTTAAGAATTTTTATTTAAGAATAAAGGAGTTCACTTTACCGTCAAGATTAATAGGTAATACATTCCCTACTCCTATTGTTTTTAATTTATTTTTGGGAGGCCGTGGTGGTGGGGTTGAATCCAACTTCCATGAAATAGTTAAAAGACTTACTACTATTGTTTTTTGTGCTTTTGAGGATTGTACATTCTTTTTTGGGCTATTGGGGATTGTACCATGTGTCTCACAACATGTTTAATTGCAACCTCATGAGAGGTTTCGTTTGTTAATAGGCTTCTTAAAAATCAAATATAAACAAAGTTCTATATATTTATGCAAAATTTAACTTCTATACGTAATATATCAGGTCATTAAAAATACCTATATATCACTCTCTATAGAAAATGAAATTTGTAATTTTGAAAAGAAAATAAATTACCTACTCTGTAAAATATGTAAAGTATCAGATATTATAAAAATTCTTGCACTATCAGTCTATATAAGCTAACCTCATCTATGTATAATATTATGTAGAATTTACTTCTTTTACGTACTAATATCAGGTCACTGAAAGATACTTACAGATCAGTCACTATAAAAAGTGAAATTCATAGTTTTTGAAAATAGAGCAAATTACATATTCTGTATAATATAGCAAAATGTGATTTTTGATGATGTAGAATTTCTTTTTATCGATGTATATTCGTTAACCTCATTTATGTATAATATTTTAATATTAGTAGCACTATATTCTCTGATTTTTTTTCTTGTGTAACTTTTGTTTTTAAAAATTGTTGTTAGCACTATTTATCTTATACACTTTATTTGACTTTAATGATCAAGTTGCGGAAGACCCATTTTGTTCCATTCAAATTATTAAACAATATCTTTCGGCACAGCACAATAATTACATGACGAAGAAAAATTTAAAATTACAAAAGAAATAGGCATCCCTTTCCTTATTTAATTTCGGAAAATACCATGTTCTTTTACATAATTAATTATATAATTAGAAGATTAGTATAGATAAGGATATGACACGTTTGGGGAAGTGATAAAAAGGAAATGTGAAGTGTATTGATACTATGTTAATTGGTTTCATGAAGGGAAAGTAAAAGGTAACGGATAATTTACTTATTTCTATGGAACATTAGTCAAGTATTTTTAATGGATCAAAATTATCTTCTTAGTCCATTTTAAAATGGTTAACTAAGAAAGTTGACATGGAGAGATACCTACCAAATTCCACTTAATTATGTTCACCTCATCTTTTACTTCATTACTCGTTAATATATGGGCCAATGAGGCTATATGATTCAAGTCAAATATGATTGAATAGTTTGTAGGGACGAAAGTCAAATTATATGAGCAAAGTAAAAGGATGAAATTGGAGGAATGGAGAAATTCCTGGTAATGATGAGAAAGAATGTGAAATAGATCCGAATTAATTGAACTTTGTAGATACCTAACCTCTATGACTTCCAATAAGAGATACCATCGTCGAAGGAGATCATCAAAATTGATCAATTAGTAACAAACCTATTGGTGTCGTATATATGAATGGAGCTGAATTTGGATGAGTCAAAATGAGATGAGCCAATAAACTAATTAACAGGTCGTTAACCAACCTCAAGAGCTTGAGTACTTGCATGTGTTTAGATGAAGATGGACACCTATTGTGCATCGATCGACTACGCTTTTCGACCTGATTTTAGGCCCTAGCTGATCACTTTCGATGGACAAACCATGCGGAGGAACCCTTTAGTTTTCGGGGTATCACATTCTCACACAGGTTTGCGTTACTCAAGCGGCCGACATTAAACAGTGGTCTAGCTCAACCGTCCACGCCAACTTTAATGACTTTTTTGTTTTTTTTATTTGTTTTCTTAAATAATTTGTTTTAACTATAAGAAATGAGTTCAACACAGAAATTTGAGAATATTTAGTTTGAAGGAAATTTAGAAAAGTTAAAGTTGCTTTATTACTATTTACAAGTGGGAAAATGACGCATCCTTCAAACTAAGTTTGTATTTTTTTTCTTTGTTTCTATCTTTTGTTGAGATGATAAACACCGTCTGTTTCATTTTTAGACTAAATAACATTGAATGAGTAGTTTGAATAATTGTTAAGGAAAGTTCATAATTAATTACCTCAAACTTTTTATTGTGCCCATCTTATCATTGAGAGAAAAAATGGATGATCTCGCACGAAGCACATTTGAGTTCTCAAAAAACTCTCACGTACGTGTTGTTCTATGTATGGTCAAATGCAATGGCAACTTAGCACGGGATCTGTATAAGCAGTGGCGAAATCAGAAATTTTACTTGACAATTCAAAAATGTGATCTGAGTGCAACAACTGAGATTTTTCTTTAATTTCCAATTCGGTATTACCTGACTAATTTTGACACGTGTGTGTAAGATCCATTAAAGAGGGAAGCGCTCTCTCCTAAGATTTTTTTATCACAAGGTTCAAAACTGAGACCTTTCACTAAGAGTGAAGGGATCATGTCTGTGCCACTACAACCGAAAAACTTATTTAGCAATTTAATTTACCACAATACTAGAAATTTTTCATTTGTACTTGGGTGATTTAACAATCTATGTATATACATAGGATTTCCTTAATATATTTATGAGAATATGCGGTGTAATTTTCGAAAAATAATATTGATTAATTAAATCCCTTTCAAACTATTCAATGAACTTCTTTTAAAACCAAAAAAGCATGCAAGTTCAATTGCATTCAGACATATACCTTCCCCTTGACTTACGTATTTTTGATTTAATTACCACAAGTTTGACACATTCTAAGTCTTTAACTCATTGAATTTCGATAGACAAATATTCATTTCTAGAGAGATTGAAGCTTTCTTGTCCATTTGAATATATATCAGCCTATTTTGTGGAGATCTTTTGTTTGAAAGACTTTAAAAGAGTGCCTTTCCAACGTACGTATACAGACCGTCATATCACATATTTTTTTTTTTTTTTTTTTTTGCCCATCTGGAAGGCTTGAATTAATCAATTTCTTCAAGAAACTAATTGTTAATAAAATTTATCATGGATTTGCAGCTATACTTTAAAGTTGAAGGAGAAAACATACTAATGGGAAAGTTTAGGGTATGTTCAGATTAGTGGATTAAAAGTATAAGAATCAAGTGCTGAAAAACAGTTTAAGAAGAGATGCAGCTGATTTAATTGTGTTAAGTTAGAAATTTAGAATTGCTGAAACCAATAAACAATTAATCTATTTGGTAAAAAAAAAATGATGATAAACAATTTTTCTGTTAAAATGTTTGGATTTCCTTAGAGATATTTCTAAAAGAATATAAATATAAAAGTATTTTATGTTAAAAAAGACGAATGATGAAAATGAAATGCGGAAAGAGCTAGGAATTTTGTTAATGTATTTTAGGAACTACAAAGTATAGTAGGTACAAAATAAAAAAAAATTTGGTCAAACCAAAATTACTTATAAATTGAAATACTATAAATAGAAGATTTTTGGCTAATTCTAATATAAAAAATACTGTTAGCGTTTATTGTTGGCGCGACAAAAGGTATTTATAAGCCAGTTTGACACTATTAAAAAAAAAAAAAACTGAAATAAGCCACAAATTTCATCACCAATCTATCGCTAAATCATTTCGTGGGTAAAATAAATTTTTGATGATGTCGCTAAACAGAATTAGCGACAGATTATTTCTCTATGTAGCTATAAAATTTATCCGTCGCTAATTTCTATATTTTTTTTAATAGTGTGACCAACTAAACACCAATAATTGCTAGGTCGAGCCTACATAACGATCAACAAACTACTAGCTGACATCTTTCAAAATTACAACGTGTTCCACGCTATTATATCTAATCGACTGTTTTTTCAGTGTAATATAATATACGTATACTTTTGAAGTTTTAATACCACACGTAATAGTTAGGTTCCCATCCCCTACTCTTTGTACTTGTCATGCATGCTTCAGCATTTTGGTTTACATGTCGAAATTTCACTTGCTTTCCTTCTTTAGATGATGAACTGATCAGCAAATTGTTACATAGTTTGTTATATATAAAGTGAAATTGTCCTATAACGGGAAGACAAAATTAGTTTGAAGGCTTTATATATAAAAAAAAGTTCTGAATGGACATGTTTGTTCATGGAATAGGATGACTCTTTAGAATAGTCATCGCTCTAAAACTCTCCAATTTAGGCCTTCATTCATGAAGCAGTTAAAAAAAATCTGCAGTTACAAAATTAGACTTTGTTGTATCCTGAAGAGAATTGTTTGTTTTTCCCCAATCTGTAAACGAGCAATATTGTTTTAAGAAAAGTCAATTTTTTTTCACGCCTCAAAGTCTTGGAATGTGCGTGTATGCACTACAAAGGTGACAACCTAGGGATTTCGACTCTAGGGATGACAACCTCAAGTGCTAGTAACTAGGTTCTATATTTAATTTTGTATGTATTTAATAAATTTCTTAACATATATATATTTTTTGTCAAAGCTACTAGGTTATGTCGAACCGTATCCTGAAGGCTACCTCCATCCTTGGTAGGCAGGACTTCAAACTTCTCCACTAAGGTTGTATTTCGTACGAAGTAAAATATTAGAATGAAAATGTTTTCCTGAACTAAGTGATTTTTTTATTTATTTTAAATATTTGATAAATAAGTCAAAAAACTTATTTCAAAAATATTATATATAATTCAGGCAAACACTATGATGTGTTAGGGTCGAGGGGCGGTGAGGAGGGGTAGGGTGTAGCGAGGTGTGGTATAGGGATCAGAGACAAACACATTGGAATGACATTTATGGAACTTGAGTTCCCTACTCCAACTAGGAAAGTTATTTTTCCTGATTTTAAGGAAATTATTTACTAGATAAAAAAGTTTTCAAGATATTTTGACCATCCAAACATGAAATAATTGGAAAGTATTTTTTTTCCATATCAAACACACCCCCAAGTGTCTGTATAATAATTGGAGTACTAAGGATTGTATTCTATAAATGGTTGTGATTCCTTCACCCTTTATATTAGAGGTCTCATATTTGAATATGGACTAAAAATCTTCATGATGCTGAGCGCTTTACCTCCTTAAAGATTAATGTATGACTTTCAAAAACTCTCTATTATTAAACTCTTTTTTTTTTTTTTTTTTTTTTGTGCAATCTATTATTAAACTCTAAATACTCTGAAATATATATAGGTGAAGAACTATACCGTTTAACTTGACATGAAGAATATAATAAGATTAGACCAAAACAAAAGAAGAAGAAAAAACCAGAATGGTTAAAGGGCTGTATATTTATGGGTCATTTGCCCCTTTTGTCCCTATTTTCTGCTGGTCTTTAATTTTTGCCCTTCAAAAGGGATGGTTTTTTAATTTTTTCCCTTTAAAATTGAACTTATGCCGAGAGAGACATAAGTTACGCATCATAATATTCACAAGTTATGCCCGCGTCCTAAAAGAATTTATGTCCCGCACGGCATAAGTTCCATTTTGAAGGACAAAAATTAATTAAAAACCAGTCCATTTGAAGGACAAACCATGCAATTACTTCAAGGATCACTATTTAAGCCATAACTAAACTTTATAATTTTTTATAAGTTTCATCGCTTCATAATTAACTTTAGACCTACAAAATTGAGGTTAAAAAATGACCAAATATTAAAAGATCTATTGGTGTCATATAGATAAATTGAGTTGAATTTGGACGACAAAATGAGATGAGTCAATGAATGAATGGGTCATTAACCAGTTCAAAGATTACTTGGGTTGAGATGAAATGAATCAATATGGATATCTATTGTCCATCGACTACAATTTTTTGGACTGATCTTTGGCCCTGACCCACTCTCGGTGGGCCAACCATGCAAAGGAACCCTTAGGTTTTCGGAGCATTATATTCTCACTAATATCGGCGATACTCGACCCAACATAATCATTGGTCTAGCTCCAACCGTCCAACTCTAATCAATTTTTTAATTTTTAAAAATTATTTTTTATATTTTTTAATTATAATCAACACAAAAATTGAGAATATTTAGTTTGATGGATAACAATTAGGGGCGGTAAAATTAGCTCATTAAAATATGATACGTCCAATCCATTCAAATTTTGGACGGGTCAACTCAATCCATTTTGATCCGATCAATTTAACCTATCTAAGAGTTGGGCAGCTATGTAGCCCAAATTCATACATGAGTAATCTTGTCAATCTTCTTTAAAAAATACTTTTTGTATTTGATATTTTATAAATTTCAATAACAAAAAAATAGTTTTGTTAGGCAATTAAACAAATTGTAAGAAACAAACAAACAAATTAAAAATTGGGCCGGTTTAGTTATAATTCATTTTTAGCCCATTTTGATTCAGTCCATTTCAGCTCAAGTAACCCATTTTTTTGTCCAGATTGGCCTTCAAAGGCACTGGTCTTTAATTTTTACCCCTCAAATTGGTGGTCTTTAATTTAAGCCCTTCCCCTAAAAATTCATGGGTTTCGGGTTTGAACCCTGGCCCGCTTAGTCAAAAACAAAAAAAATCGCAAGGCAGAGTTTTAGATTCAAACTCTGCCTTATGCCTGAATGCAAACTCTGCCTTAAGGGAGAGTTTGCTACCTTAAGGCAAACTCTGCGTTATAAGGTGGCAACTACGCGTAAGGAAGAGTTTTGCAGGCAAATTCTGCCTTGCAATTTTTTTTAAAAAAAAAAATTTGATTGCTGGAGTTCGATCCTGGAAGCCATGAATTTTTCGGCGAAGGGCAAAAATTAAAGACCAGCAATTTGAGGGGAGAAAATTAAAGACCACCCCCGAATAAGAGCAATCGTGCAAATTGCCCCAAGTAATCTATGTGCAGGTTCATCATGACCCGTCCATTTATCAACTCAGTCCACTTGAATCTCTCAAATACAGCTTAACTATTTCACTTGAACCTAATTATAACAATTGAACTGTGGATTGGCATGGAGTGCCACAACTGAGACGAAATGCTTCATACGAAGATTTTTCCATTCACATTGCTCAAACCCTTTCGGTTAGAGGAAGGTTAAAATTCGCAAATAACCACTATACAGTTTGAAAAATAATCAATCTGACAGAGTTCTAGAAGTGAAATATAATTCCAAGGCATTATCATGAAATTTCTCCTATGAAATTTGAAAATCCTGACGATAATTAATTCTAAAAAAGATAGCCGAAAAATAACCAATAACCACCTATTTCTACAGGGGAAATTGCTCCTACTAGATTCTTCATACAATTTTTGATTAAAAGGATTTAATATAATCCCTTTGAACCATGTAGCTAGGACAGGACATGCAATGAATTTTCTTTTAAAAAAGAAAATCAAAGCATGCAAATTCTTGCATTCTAACATATGCATTCCCCTTCACTTGGGTATTTTTTATTTAGTTGCCACTGTTTTCACACACATTTTAAGTCTTCAATACATTGAATTTCAATAGACAAATACTCCCTTCTAGAGAGAATGAATATATGTGAAAGAAATTTATACTCTCTTTCTTGTCCATTTGAATAATGCATCTGCCATATTTATTTTTGTGGAGATTTTTCATAAAGACTCTGAAAGAGTACTATCTTTTCTAACGTACGTATACAGACCGCCATATCACATATTTTGGAAAAAAATTGTCCATGCATATGGACGGCTTGAATTAATCAGTTTTTCCAAGAAACTAAATCGAACATTCATAATGGATTTCCAGCTATAACTAATGGCGTTAGATTATGACTATATAACTTATTTGATTTGCATTCTGATCAACTAATTACTCTTGGATTATTATCAGGGTAGAGCTACAATGTAACACGGGGGTTCGGACGAATCCAGTAGCTTTGGCGTAGACTCGGTATTTGCATTAGAAATTTCAGTAAATATATATAAATATTAGTACGGAAAAGGCTCAAATATGCCATCGAATTATCGAAAATGACTCATTTATGCCACTCGTCAATAGTTTGGCTTATTTATGCCATCGAACTATCTGACTCATCAATAGTTTGGCTCATTTATGCCATCGCTGTTACCAAAATGACTCATCCATGCCATTTTTCATTAACGCCGGTTTTACAATACCAAACTTGATACGTGACCTCCAATTAGACAGTAGTGGATGGGTCGGATTTTTTTTATTAATTTGGGATTTAAAATTGGGCTGATTTAATTAAACGACGTAGACCTCTCATTGGAGGCCACGTGTCATATCTGGTATTATAAAATCGGCGTTAATGAACATGGCATGAATGAGTCATTTTGGTAACGACGATGGCATAAATAAGCCAAACTATTGATACGTTACATAAATAAGCCATTTCCGATATTAGTAGTCGAACCCATATACACAGACGAGTTGGGTAGATGAGGCCTTTGTGTCACTGAGTTATGGGTTCGAAGCACACTTTCAACAGTTTCTCATTTATTCTTGCTAAGAAAACAATAATGCTGCATATAAGTGCAGATTTCTATTTTAAAATTTTAACAGTTTTGTTTCTTTTCTTTCTGTACGTTCGGCCCAGCGATATACATATATAGATTTTTTTTTCCTAATTTATTTTTAAAACACAAAACAGAGAATTGAAAACTAGAAAATGTAAAACTCACGTTCGAGTGTTTAAGTGGTTCGTTTCTTTTTTAAATACATATTGGGTATCGGTACTCTTTCATTAGTTTGGTTGTTATTATGTATTAGCTTGAGGTCGTTGTCCTGTCTTAAAATTCTGTACCCACAAATCTCAAATTTTGGCTCCGCCTCTGATTATTATGTATTCCATTTTAATCAACATAGGTCTAACAATGTTAAATAGCATAATGGTGGAACAACAATATCATCTCTTTTTAGAATTCTCTTAAATAACATGATAAGGGATATTGGGGTCTCGTTAATATGTATGTAGAGTATGTTTCGATTAGTTGATAAAAAAGTACGACATAAATATATGAATAAAATAGTATTTCCGTTTATCCGGAAATTTCATTTTCAGCCAAATAGTGAGGTCTATTATATATATACCGGCATTGATAGTTAGATCTCATTTAAATTGTTATAAACAAAATACGCAAACAATTAACTTTTTATACTTTTTATTTTATAAACGAAAACAATATACTTGTAAATTTTAAAATCTCAATTGATTTTCATATCTCATAAATCAAAAATTAAAAAGACTAATAAATTAGTACTAAATCCATAACTAGTTGTACCACACAGATAAAGAATTAAAATCTATGGAACATATGCATTATAAATTAATTGAGAATTTAAATATTCAACTTTGACGTAAGAACTCTATAATTGTAGGTTGTTTCGTAAATTCTAGTCTCTTAGTGATAATATAACGCTTGAACTGACGAAGAATTTTGTCCAAACTTTACAGACAAGAAAAGGAAATTCAATAGCTTTCCCTTGAAGGCTATCTAAGTCTTTTAACGGTTGACTCTTCTATCTCCAAGTTGCAGTAGGTTGAGGATCTTCATCGACACTTTTGTTGTCACATAATATATTTCTTACAAAATATTATTACACGCTATTTGAGTATGGTTGTTATAGAGAGGTAATTTTACAAAGAGTGTACCGCTATAATAGATGTCATTCTTTGTTATAGGCAGAATGCTGTTATAGAGAAGTAAAATATAACATGAAAAATCAATTCCGGAGAAAATCAGGCCGTTATAGCGAAATGTTGTTATAACGAATGGCAATTATAGAGAGGTTTGACTGTAGTGCACAAAAATAGTTTTAAGTGATGCAGCTAATTTAATGTGTGGATAAAATTATTAAAGTTAATAAACAATTGGCGTATTTGACGAAATATGATGCCAAACATACTTTCTTTTAAAAGATCTGAAATGCGGTCCTTAATGATATACTTAAAAAATATAAATTGAAATGTATTTTTATTTTAAAAAGACGAATAAAAAAAATGAAACCAAAAGACTGATCAAGGCAATGATGCTTAGCTGATTTTTTTCGGAGGTGTAGACAATAAAATTCGCGTCGAGAAAATAATAATCAACACAGGAAAATATCGCAACAATCATATTATTTGATTTCAGAATATGAGTGTTACAATCTCTATGAATCCTCTGATTTGCCTTTCCAATAATAAATTCAAGGGCGTTTGAGCTTGATCTTGAACTTGATGGATTTGATCTTGACTTGTACTTGAATTCAAAAGCTTTTGAGCATAATCTTGAATCTGGTGGTCTTGATCTTGAACCATTACTTGGATTTAGGGGCTTGAAGCTTGATCTTCAATCTTTGTCGGGATCTCTAGAACTTCTAGAGAAATACTTGAATGCTTTTAGCTTGTAGAGAAATCTGTGGCGTTTTGTCCAAGAGCTCTCTCTGGCTTCTTGTTAGAATTTTTGTCCCCTTTTTTGAACTATGAGACCCCTATTTATAATTGTAGGATGGAGGAGTTGTGATAAGGACAGACTCCTTTCAGTCAATCAGATTTAAGCTGACATGGCGATATTTGATTGGCCTTTGATTTGATTAGGCATGTTGCATCATTTTGACACGTGTCATGACCCTATAGGCTCCTTCGTTTGACTTGGTGTGCCACGTCATTTGCCGCGTGGCACCAATTTGGGCCTCCTTGGGCTTAGCAAAGTGGGCTCATCATTTGTGGCTCAAACTTATGGACTAGCCCAATAAAATCAAGGTAAAATTAACAAAATGACTACCTTTTGGTAGTTTCCTATCATTTATAGCTACCTTTTAAAAATTACCATTTGTAGCTATGTTTTCCCAAATTAAGGTATTTTTCGGATGTATTTGATGCTTATAAATACATAGTAACACAGTAAAAAATAAAATATATCCCTTGATTTAAGGCCATAACGGTGAGATCGATTAATTAGCTATTAATTGGTATTTTTTACCATACCCTTCCACAAAATCAGATTTTAGATTACCTTTCCATAACCATTTTCTATTCCTCCATCCAATCTTCAACATTCAAACATAAAAAATCAAAAATTCAAAATTTGAAAACATTCAATAGCCAATATATTTGAAGTTTTCAATATTGATTTCGTTCTTGATTTACCCATGTATTTGATAGCATAACCAATGTATTTGAAGTTTATAATCAAACCCTGTGTATTTTATATTAAATCTCATGTATTTGTGTGAGTAACAATTTGCATCACCCATGTGTTTTAGCAGTAATGTATTTGAAGTTTTCAATATTGATTTCCTTTTGATTTACACATGTATTTGATAGCATAACCAATGAATTTGAAGTTACCAATCAAACCCCATGTATTTTTATATTAAATCTCATGTATTTGTGTGAGTAACAATTTGCATCACACATGTATTTGATGGATTAATTTGAAAAAAATACACAAATATATAGAAAACTTACAATGTATTTTCATCACTCATGTATTTGAAACTAGATGAACTGATGGAATTAATTTGAACAGAATACACAAAAATATAGAAAAAGTTACATAAATACACCACCAACCACAACAATTGGTAGCTATATCATAGAACATACACAAATACATATATTTTTCATCTTCTCAAAACCCTAAAAAACCCTAGACCACCAAAAAAATCCCAGCCACAGATCAAATGCAACTCGGTCCAAATTTATGGGCATTGGTCCATAGCCCAAAAAGTCTTGGCATTTACAGCTACAACTTACCCACAATGGGAGATAAGCACACAGCCATAATGAATGATCATTCTAGTTGGAACATCATTCACATAAAAAAGAAAATGTAAAGGTTAATTGCCTTTTTATGTTTAATTTGTCCGCAAAGCTTGAAATCATGGAAACCAAAAAAAAATTGAGAGAGGGGTGGCCGCCACCGGTGGTGGTGGTGGTTGATAGAAGGAGAGAGAATTTTTTAGGGATTTGAGAAATGAAAAATCTGAAATGGGTAGTGAGTGAGAATAGAGAAAGTCAAAAATTTATGAAAAAGGAGAGAGAATGGTAATGTATATTAAGTGATTAATATTGTTACCATTAAAAGGGGATATGGGATTGGGGGTGCTAAATTTTAGGTGTATTTGTGCACCGATGGCGAAAGTTCTTTGTGTAGCTATATTAGTTAAATTCAAAAAGTATTTAGTTATTATTAGTAATTAAAACAAAATGTAGTTAATATCACTAATTATGTACTAAAAGTAGCTATAACACGTAATTTTTCCTAAAATCAAGCCATTAATTAAATCCATATTTATTGGGCTTAATTAATTAATTCAAAATGATATTAATCCACAATATTTATTTGGACTAATATCTTGAATTTACTATAATCCAAATTTCTTTATCCACAAAAGCCTCCTACTTCAAGACTTGTGAGGATGTAATTGTTAAAACTTCAACAAGGATTGAAGTATTTATGGCAACAAGTAGGAGAAACATTAATTTATTGCTCTTGATATTTTTGTCATGATATGGATATCTAGCAAACTTCCTCCTTTCTTGATTTAAATATAGTCCTAGTGATAGGCAGATTCATCTTCCACATGGATTAACATAATGATCCCCAAAGTGAATTGAAGTCACACTTTGAGTTGAAGGAGGAGCCAACTGCTCCGTTCCGTGTCGCGACATTCTTTGAGGCGGTGGCCTCTCCTTATTCTACTAAAATTCTTATGAATTTTTCTCACCAAATTTGCATGGGATTAGGGAACGTGTAGCCGCCTCTGTGACCTCTATAAATAGAGGTATGGTCTCCATTTATTCTGCTTCAATTGCATCGTCTGACAGGTAATATTTTTTTCAGCGTTTCCTTTTATTGCATTGTTTTTTTTTCTTTTTTCTTTTTTCTTCTTTTTTTATGTAGGTCCAACACAAAATGTTCATGAGAGATCAGCTTAATTTGCGGGAGAATAATATTACCTTTGACATCTTAAGACTGACATGCGGCATCCTTTGATTGATATATTCATAAAGCAATCGACTTACGGTGCGAGAGAATAAATTACCTCCGACATCATAAGCCCGATGAGTGGTACCCTTTTATTGATATATCCATGAAGCCATCAGCTTAGGGTGCGAGATATTAACATTGCCTTCAGCACCTTGAGACTGACAAAAAAAGATCCTTTTCTTTGAAAATGGCGAGATCTTAACCAAGTTGCTGACTTATATTCCGTTGGTTGGTTGGTATGCTGGTCTGTGGCCATCTTTGAGGAATTCTCTCCATATGCTAAATTGGACATCAGAATACAACCAAGGTTCTAATCGATTGTCGAAAATGTGGTCCCTTCAGAATCCTAACCATCGCAAGTTGAACATTGAGAGCGTCTTGCCTTGCTTAGGACGCCGAATACTTGAAAAACAGGTACATTGGGGATTTGAAACCATGGAAATTAACCGTGAATATCATCATACACCAGGATATTGGGAATGGGCTGAAGATGTGCTTGGCAGAAGCCAACAAACTTTGCAGATAGCGAGAATATATGAAGTTGTTTATGCTTCTCTATTCACCTATGATCGTAAATCAAACATATTGCAAGCATTTTTTTAAGCCTGGTGTCCAACGACAAATACATTGCTTGCATCAGTTGGAGAGCTATCAATATCCCTCTGGAATTTACAGGTCATTGGAGATTTACCCATTGCTGGTTCCCCCTATGAAGAAGTAGTGCCCGAAGCTAAGGAGCTTACATGTACCAATGAGAAGAATGAAAGGTTCATTCCTCGAACGTGCGAGCATTTATTTGTAGCCTTTCAACATGTTCAAGAAGGGGAGGTTCATAATCCGAGGGTGCCCTTGAGAAATGGATAAGTTTTGGTGCAAAAAAGCTTTGAGGTATGAGCCTGCTCCACCACGAAAGGAGAAAAAATCTGCTCGCTTGAAGTCAACATATAATCCAATTGGAGCTATACCTGGAGCAGCCGAGTGGTTGAGTGCAGACGAAGTAATGTTTTCTAAACTTGGAGTAGATTATGAACAAAGGGATGACACATACTTAGCAGCCTTCCTATCATGTTGGTTGTGCGCCTTTGTATTTCCCTCTAAAGATGGTGACTTCATTCAACCAAGGACTTTTAGAATGGCCCATTATGGCAAATAAACAAGTAATCAATCTTGCAGTCCCAATCTTGTCGAACATTTACAATGGTTTAACCAAGATTTCTAAGTCATCGCAACTTGAGCATGTCAAAGTCTTATTTGCCATTGATTATTTGTATGGTTGGCTTGCTTACTACTTCAAGACGCATTTTGCACTTCCTAACAGACCATCAGTTCCGTTGATGATAGTATATTCTGGAGAAGGTGCTACAAGGTATTTTAACGGGGAGCATGCAAGAAAACGCATTCATCAAGGAGATAGCATTGCTTGGACTTCTACTATGCCGAATAGGTCCCATCCGTACTATTTTGTGGACAATGACAAGGAACCAGAGTTGGAGGTGGGTTACTTTATGAGCCTTCATTTTAATTACCTTTCTTTGAGGAGCGAAGACTCTTACATCTTCGAGCCATATAGTCCGCATCGATTCAGCTGTCAGTTCGGGTTTTATCAAAACACTCTTGGTGTTTTGGAAAGTGACCTTTGCAGTTCTTCATTAGCTGAAGGACTTAGATTCTCGCGAATTTGTGTGTCACATAAATGCATGTCGAAGGCAACTTTTCCTACTGCTACGTCTAATGTGAGTAAGTTTGTCTCGTCCGAGTATAAATCCTGGTGGGCAAAAGTGCATGGGAGATTTCTCGAAGACGATTTGCAATTGTTGGTGAATGATGTTGGTCCTATTACTGACATTCCTCAAGAGCATAACGAAGAGGTCTTTGCCAATAAATCTCCTGCTTTAAAATCTAAAGTAGTTTTGCTACATAAAAGCAAGGGACCTCTATGTGAGGACGTTCAAAAAGAGAAGAAGCATGAGCAGACTCATCAAGCTTCTAAAATGTGACCACCACAAGACGAAAGTGATAGCAATCATGAAGATCGTTGTTGGAAGAAATTGAAACCATCCATAGATGAGCCAGGAGACACTACTTTGCATGTGGTAGAGGTTCATGATAGCGATGGTAGTTCTTCGAGGACTTTGACAGCTGCTAAAGAGGTAATGATTTAAATTTCCTTGCTATCCCATGATACTTGAATGAATTTACTGATCGTTTATCGTTTCTATGCAGCCAAGCAATGTCGACATTTTGGTGACTTCCCACCAAACCAAGCCACAAGATAGCAGTGAATCTGTAGCAAGGCCATACTCATTGGGATCATTTCCAACATCTTAGTCAGAGCGAGAGGCCACTTCTATTCCTCATGATGGGACTAAAGCAAAATTGAGATCCAATTTCTCACAAACAACCAACAACAACTGTATCCGTTTTTTATGGAAGAAAGTTTGTGATGATGCTTCGAAAGAATTTCATTTTGAAAGCCTGGACTAAGATACAAGCTAAATTTTCCCACCTTACTGTGGATTGTGCCTCTTCTCTTGAAGATGAGGTCAAAGTTATTCTCAAGTAGATGGATGGAAAGGGTGTGGATATTTCCCCTTTGAAGTAATTATTGAATTCTTTCTTTGGGCTTGCCACTTTCTATGACCAAGCACAATTAGCTCTTGTTGATAAAGCTGCAAAAGTCAAAAAATCAGAGTCAGTTGTAAGAGCCAAGGAACATCTTGATCTTGTCTTAACTGAAAAAGATGAGAAGGCTAAAAATCTATCTGCTACTCGTCGATCTCTTAAGGAGGCGAAGGAAAAGGTGAAGGAGTTATGATCCCTCTGAAACGCCACAGAGAAGGACGTTGAGGAGTTCAAATCTAAAGTCTCAGCTGCTAAAGATGAATACCGTAGATATGTTGATGTCTCCCAGGCAACTGCAAATAATTCGGCCGACGTGGAAGAGAAGAGGCGATACTTAGAGGCTAATCAAGGCGATACTTAGAGGCTAACCTTTAAGATTTAGTCAATTATAAGTTCTGTTTAGATTAGCTTGCAGGAAACATTGTTTGTTTTTTTAAAATTTTTTTTAATTTTACTTGCTCTCCTTTTGTTTTCTTGCATTTGATTAGTTGATGTTCTTGACAGTAATAAAAGTTTCTTGCATTTTGATTTATATACTACAATTCTCATTGATATCTCCTTTGTGCTTCAACATCAAGGATCATTTACTCGTTTCGTTGCACATTGTCGCTGTATTAGGCTTCGCTTTCTCTTAAATGTGGTTGTTCATGTCTCGAAGTTCTTGCCGGCGGCTTTACATGCTGAAACACCGATAGTTTCAGATTCGTATAGTTTCGTCAAAAAAATTCATATCTCGATGTCAAAACGTTGAAATCACGAGCCGCCAAATTCTTAGGAAACTAGACTTCGAAATCTAATATGTATCCAAAAATTAAAGTCAACAAACATCTGAATCATCCCAGATAAATTCAGGAAGTCCGCTTTACATGTTGAAATGCCGATAGTTTCAGATTCACGCAGTTTTGCCAAAAAATTCATATCTCAATGTAGAAACGTTGAAATCACGAGCTGCCAAATTCTCAGGAAAGTAGATTTCGAAAACTAGCATGTATCCAAAATTCAAAGTCAACGAACATCTAAACCATCCCAGATAAATTCAGGAAGTCAGCTTTGCATGCTAAAACGCTGATAGTTTCAGATTCGCGTAGTTTCGCAAAAAAAATAAAATCATATCTCGATGTAGGAACGTTGAAATCACGAGCCACCAAATTCTTAGGAAACTAGACTTCGAAATCTAGCATTTATCCAAAAATCAAAGTCAACAAACATCTAAATCATCCCAGATAAATTCGGGAATTCGGCTTTACATGCTGAAACGTCGATAGTTTCAGATTCGCGCAGTTTCGCCAAAAAATTCATATCTCGATGTAGGAACGTTGAAATCATGAGCCGCCAAATTCTCATGAAACTAGACTTAGGAATCTAACATATATCCAAAAATAAAAGTTAACAACCATCCGAATCATCCCAGATAAATTCGAAAAATCGGCTTTACATGCGAAAACGTCACTAGTTTCAGATTCGCGCAATTTCGCCAAAAAATTCATATCTCGATGTAGGAACGTTGAAATCATGAGCCGCCAAATTCTCAGAAAACTAGACTTAGGAATTTAACATGTGTCCAAAAATCAAAGTCAACAACCATCTGAATCAACCCAAATAAATTTGGAAAGTCGGTTTTACATCTTTGAAACGTCAATAGTTTCATATTCGCGCAGTTAAGCCGAAAAAATTCATATCTTGATGTAGGAACATCAAAATCATGAGCCTCCAACTTCTCAAGAAACTAGACTTAGGAATCTAACATGTATCCAAAAAAATCAAAGTCAGAAACCCTCTGGGTCATCCCAGATAAATTCGGGAAGTCCGCCTTAGATTTGTTTTCATTCCAACTTGAAAAATTAGCGGATTTGAAGAATTGAACTTGAAGGCTTGCTGGATTTTAAGACTTCAACTTGTAGACATCGTGAATTTAAAACTTCAGCTTGAAGACTGGCAGATTTGAAGATTTCACCTTGCAAATGCTATGGATTTGGATTTCAACTTGAAGAGTTGGCGGATTTGACGCCTTCAACTTGAAACCGACAGTTTTGCAGACTTCAACTTGTTGATCTAACCGCTTGCTAAGAGATTACAATTATCCCATTGGGGAAACCATTTGTCATGGAGATTTTCCCTCATTGAACCATCAGTATTTAGCGAAGGTCCAAATTTCAGTAAAATGATGCTTGTATATACGATTTGGATGCGTCTTATCATGCAGATTTCATTCCATCATACTTCACTCAAACAACACATAGAGCGATGTATTTTTTTTAACTCATGGGACTGAGCTTAGAATTAAACTCTAAGCGGCCTATGTAGCTCGGTGAAGAGGATCAAGTCATTCCGTAGTTCAGAAAAATGAGTTTTTTTTTTTGTGTCCTAACTTTTGCCTAGGCCGCCTCTTGCAAGCTTTTTAACCTAGCGGACCTTTTTATTTTTTGTGTCCTAACTTTTGCCTAAGCCGACTCTCACGAGGTTTTCAACCTAGAGGACATGTTTTTTTTTTGTGTCTTAACTTTTGCCTAGGCGCCTCCCACGAGGTATTCAACCTAGCGGACTTTTTTTTTTGTCCTAACTTTTGCCTAGGCCGCCTCTCACAAGGTTTTCAACCTAGCGGACATTTTTTTGGGGCCGTGTATAGTTTATACTCTTGCAGGCCAGGAGTAACATGCAGTTTATGCTCGTACGTCACGGAGCGTCATCTTGCTTCAAGGATAGTACTTTTCCAAGAACTTTGCGTTGATAGGACCGATCCTCATGCCATCCACATCAACAAGCGCCACTTGAATACGCTTCTTGTACGACATATGGTCCATCCCATTTTGAGGTAAATTTGCCCCCAGACTTATGGAAAACGATGATGGGTCTTCTTCCTGCAAGGACTTGATCTCCCACTAGGAAGAACCTCAAGCGAACCTTTTTGTTTAAGGCACGAGATAGACGGGCTTGATAATATTCAAGATTTTGTTGAGCCTCCAGCCTTTTCTCATCAAGTGCTTCTAACTCTGCAAGACGCAATCGATCATTTTCCTCTTCGGTGAGCCCTTCTTGAATAGCAAGTCGTAAAGAAGGTATTTGGCACTCAAGTGGTAGGACTGCTTCAACTCCATAAGCAAGCGAGTATGCATTTGCTTGCATTGGTGTGCGCTAAGTCATCCTATATGCCCACGAAGCTTCTTCCATTCGTTCATGCCAATATCGTTTGGACTTGGAGACAACCTTTTTCAACAAGTTACGTAGTCTTGTTGAACGCTTCAGCTAGACCGTTAGCGGTAGCATGACACATAGAAGATTTACGCTGCTTGAAACCGAAGAGATCACAAATCTTGTTCATCAATTTGTTATCAAA
Source organism: Lycium ferocissimum (assembly GCF_029784015.1). NCBI lineage: Eukaryota > Viridiplantae > Streptophyta > Magnoliopsida > Solanales > Solanaceae > Lycium > Lycium ferocissimum. The sequence continues at coordinate 72,363,241 of NC_081342.1, read as the reverse complement.
TGGATTTTCCATTATTATGTAACGAGGAATGCCGAAGAGGTAGATAATATTTACTCGGATGAAGTTCGCAACATTCTCCTTCTTCACTTCCTTAAGAGCGACAACTTCAACCTATTTTGAGAAGTAATCGGCTGCAGCCAAGATGTACAAGTGTCCATCAGAAGATTCAGCAATGGACCAATGACGTCCAACCCCCAAGCGTCAAATGGCCAAGATGCGATAGTCGGGTGTAATGCTTCGGGCGACTGATGTATAAAATTCGCATGAAACTTGATAAGCCTTGCATCTTTGAGCATAGTCCAAGCAATCTTTCACTATTGTTGGCCAATAATATCCCATCCTTTTTATGTGGAAGTGGAGATTTGGTCCAGATTGATGTGATCCACATACTCCTGAATGTGTTTATTGTAAAGCTTGGACTGCTTCATCCTCCCCCAAACATCGCAAGAGTACTCCCTCAAATGATCTTCTATATAAAGTATCCTTGTAGTAAAGGAATCGAGGTGCACGACGACGAATTTCAGTTCTTTTTCTTGAGTCTTCTGCAAGTAACCCCATAACTCAAGTAGTCAATGATGGGTTATCGCCAATCTTCCTTCACAGCTTCAGAAATAGCTAGGAGATGCTCAAGCTCATTTTCCGCGCCTTCATCCTTATTTAGTGGAGGTACTACTCATTTTACAGCGGATAGTCGCTTGTTTGATACGGCGAGTTAGCGTTGAAGCTAGAGCAGCTAAAGCGTCGGTTTCCTTCCTTGGAACGTCTTTGAAGAGTCACATTACCAAGCCATCCTATCAACTTCTAAGCATAACCATGATAGGGGAGTAATTTAGGCTTCTTGACTTCATAGCTTTCCAAGAGTTGATTGATCACTAACTGAGAGTTACCAAAGACTTGCAACTGCAACTGCTTCATGTCAACAGCCATTTTAAGTCCAAGTATAAGTGCTTGATATTCAGCGACATTGTTGGAGCAACGTTGTGTCAAAGTAAAGGAGTATGGTAGAACTTCTCCCTGCGGAGTAACAAACACCACACCAGCACCAGCTCCATCACGTTGTGCAGCACCATCAAAGTATATTTTCCACAGAGGTTGAATTTCAACGACTATTGCATCTTCGTCGGGAAGTTCATCAGTTAGCTCCCAATCATCAAGTATCGGGTGATTCACTAAGAAGTCCGCTAATGCCTGTCCTTTTACAGCCTTTTAAGGGATGTATGTAATCTCAAATTGTTGAAACTGGAGGTACCACCTTGCTAGTCAATAACTGAGGACGGGTTTTGACATCACAAACTTGATGGGGTTTGCTCTGGAAATAATGTGAACACTATGAGCTTGAAAGTAGTGCTTCAACTTTTGAATCGAGAAGACTAGCGCCAAACACAACTTTTCAATTGACGTGTAATTCAGCTCATTTGGTGTCATCATTCTGCTCAAGTAGTAAAGAGAATATTCTTTCCCTTCACTATTTTCTTGGGCCAACAACGCTCCAACCCAACTTTCTTGTGCTGAAATGTATAGTATCAATGGTTTTCCAGGTACAGGGGCAACTAGAACTAGAGGCTTTATTAAATATGACTTGATATTCTCGAAAGCATTAGTACATGCTTCGTCCCACTTGGAAGGAGCAACTTGAAAAGAGCACCAGTCTTCATGAGACGACTGAATAGTTGGCACTTTTCAGCTAAATTCGAGATGAATCTCCTAATGTATGCTAGCTTCCCTTGCAGACTTTTTAATTCATGAATATTTTGAGGCTCGGGCATTTTCAAAATCACATCAACTTTGGCTTGATCAATTTCAATTCCTCGATGTCGAACAATGAAACCAAGGAATTTTCCGGAAGTAACTCCAAAGGCACATTTCAATGGATTCATTCGAAGTTGATATCTCCAAAGTCGCTCGAACACCATTCTCAGGTCTTGTAAGTGGTCACTCCTCATTCTTGATTTTACAACCAAATCGTCTAAATAACATTCAACATTTTTGGGGAGCAAATCATCAAAGATATTCTGCATAGCCCCTTGGTATGTGGCACCAGCATTTTTCAAATCGAAAGGCATCACTTTGTAACAATAAATATCTTTGGGTGTACGAAATGTAGTAAGCTCTTCATCTTTTGGCTCCATACGAATTTGGTTATAGCCGGATGAACCGTCTATGAAAGACAATGCCTCGTAACCAGTGGTAGCATCAATCATCAACTCGGGGATGGGAAGCGAGAAATCATCTTTAGGGCATGCAATATTAAGATCCCTAAGTCAACACAAACTCGAATTTGGCCAATCTCCTTCTTCACGGAAACGATACTCGAAATCTACGTAGGGTATTTAACTTCACGAATAAAGCCAGCTACAATGAGTTTGTTGGCTTCATTTTCAATCGAAGGAACCAAATCTGGTCTGAATTGCCTTTAGGCTCGCTTAACAAAGACGGGCGCCATTCTTGACGCCGTGATGATGGACTCGCTACTTTTGGATCTAATCCAGGCATCTCTTTATAACTCCAAGCAAAAACATCCCTATATTTTTGAGTATTTCCATGTAATGCCTTCTTCATCACCGTTAGAAAAGCACTTAGTTAGGTGGGCCTTGGGTCTTCATCAGTACCAAGATTAACTTCTTTCAAGGAGTTTACTGTAGTTTTCACCCTTCTTCAAGTCCCAGAGGAGCATCTCTAGCATCTTCATCCTCTTTAGGATCACCGTCATTGAAAGATATGTGGTAAAATAAGGAGACGGCCTCTAATTTCTCGACAACCTCCATCTGAAATGAGGTATCTTGATCACTTTGTGTAGTAATATGATATGAAGAGCCTACACTTTCCTCATCTTCGTCACGCTTCTTGGTATACACTACAGTGTGAGACTTTACTTTTAGTACCTCCCCACATGAAACCACAAGGTTTGTTCGTCGCCCCATTCTAGAAGGAATCAAACTTTGCATATCCTTATGGGTTCTAGGCAAAGCGAGCGTTTTCACGCTTTGATAATTTCTGTGGACCTTGTTCTTTTTCTTCATCTTCAACAGCCCTAATCTGTCAAACACATAAGCTTTTATGGCAGACTTTCCAAGCCGATCAAACACTGAAGGTCTTTTGTTGGAAGCACTAGACTCATCTTTCACAGTGATGTATTTGGTACTTTTCTTTCTTATGGATATGCGAACTAGCGGAGGTTGGTTGTATCCCAAACCTTCACGTGATTGCATCATGATAGCTTCTGATGGAAGTTTCCCTAACTTTAATGGCTCGTTGGGGACGTACCCAGCCTTGACAAATAACTTGTAAGCATTTGGATCAAAGCCTTCATTTGTACGCTTCGTAGGGAGTGCCATATTTTACGATGGATTCTGAGCCACAAAGTCTCTAATTAGCTTTGAAGACAAATTTATCGCATCAATTCGTCTCGTCTGATAGGGAGAGTTAGCCCCCGTAGCATATTTTCTTGAATGTCAGATGGTTGACCTTCCTGTTTCTTCACCTTTGGAACATAGTGGAGTACGGGAGTTGTCTTCTTCTTCTTCTTCAAAGACACGATATTCCCTTTATTCGTATTGGAGTGCGGCACCTCAGCCGATATTCCCTTTATTCGTACTGGAGTGCGGCACCTCGGCACCAACTTCAACTTTTTCAATAGTCTCCTCAGCTCCGTTAGCTGTAATCTTATCACTCTTGGTCGTTGAGATGTCATCGACTTTTACTTTCTTCATAATGTAGTTCTTCAGGTAGAACTTTGCATCAACGAAGTGTTACTCAGCTTCAGTAAAAGGCTTATATTATCAACAACTATCTTCTTTTCGACACTGCCTTCGAGATACTTCAAACATTGATAGTAGGAGGATGGGACAAATTTGTTCTTGTGTATCCAAGGCCTGCCAAGCAACATATTGTACGAAGTCTTTGCGTTGATGACATGCATTCATACGCTTGATTGCAAATCTTTGATGGTGATATCTAATTTGGTAGCACCTATGGCCCTTTGGCCCCCTTGATTGAATCCTTGTATCATCAAGCGACTTTCAGAAAGTTCTTCAGTCGTGATACTAAGATCCTTCATTGTGCAAATATGAAGAATGTTAACTCTCGATCCATCATCTACCAATATTCTGTTTATCCTCTTTTCGAGCGCATAACCCACCCTGTCCAAAAGACGATTATGTAGCGTTTCACCAAATAGAAGATCGTCATCCGTGAATGTGATTTTTGTATCACATGCGTGTGACTCTTAGAAAAAAGATTCAATAGGCTTTTCAGATGTCGATAGAGATAGCGTTAATAGGCATTCATCCTTTGTTTCTTTGTTATCAGTATTGAAGCATGATAACTCAATGTTGTCTCGAGCAGTCTTATTGCGGAACCAACCTGGTAGGAATTCCTATAGAATCCAACCTTCATCATCGGCTTCATCAACCTGGGTTCTATCTTCCTCCAATGGTCCTTCATCATGTTCTTCAAAGCGGCATATCTGGATCGGATCAAAAGAACCAAAGGTGATAGAGACTTGATTCTAACTTGCCTTCTTATCGTCAAGCAGAATCTTGTTTTCATTAGCCAACTGCATAACTTTGTCCTTGAAAACAAAGCCCTTCTCAAGAGGGTGATCCACAAGTCGATGATACTTGCAATAGTTCGGGTCGTTTGTTCTTCCAGCTTCGTTGGGCCGTTTCATATCTGGTAACTCAATGAGTTTATTTCAAGCGCGATTCATCAAAATTTCAGGGACATCAGAATCCAGGAAGGGGTATTCTCTTTTTTGCATCTCCTTCAAGGTCGACTTTCGGCTTATGTTGTCTTGGAAGAAAGTTGCTTTCATACCCTGCTTCTTGCTCACCTTTATAGTAAACTTTACAGGCGAGACATTAACATTCATGGACTCTTTGTTATCACTCTTGGGAACGAACTTGCTCCATTTCTTGGGTTCCTGCTTGTCATTTCCTTTGCGACAGTCGTAGACAGGCATTACTTCATTTCCAGTGGAAGACATGCTCAACTCCATGTCATGAGTACGAGTAGCTAGTTCTTCAAAAGACTTTGGCTTAATTCTTTGCAAGATGTAGTGAAGCCCCCAATGCATTTCTTGGATACACATCTCTATCGCAGAAGCTTCGTTGAGCCTATCTTTGCAATTTAGACTTGCATTTCTCCTGATGAGATCGATATCTGGTTTGCCCTTCCTCTGGTGAGTGTTTGTAAGTTCAACCATGCTTATTGAGGAACTCCTACTCTAGTTGCTCCTAACTATCGATAGAATTAGGCTAAGATCAGTGTACCAGTCAAAGGCATTTCCCTTGAGGGAGCGGACGAACTGCTTGACAAGGTAGTCTCCATAGGTCCTCGCGTTGTTACATCTTTCAACAAAATGTGCAACATGTTGCTTTGGATTTCCCTTGCTTCAATTGTTAAAATTTGGGAGGTTGATAACCAGCGGGCATCTTGAAGCTATCAATTCTTATAGTGTATGGTTTTGTGTAAGTAAAATAAGACTTGCCAACAACTTTGTACCTATCCTTGAGAGTCCCTTCGATGAACTCCTTGAATCGGTCAAGTGGGATCATTCCTTCAGAAGAAACTGGAATTTCCTTGGTAAGTGGTGCTTGTTTTGCATGAGGTTCAGTCTTTTGTGCTTCTGGACCCTTCCCAGGTGCATGGCTGGATTCTTCCTCCATTAAGCCATCCATCTTGTCCATCAACTTTTCAATTTGAGCATCTTAATTTTGCACATGCTTGGCCAAGCCGTCGATTACCTTTGTCAAGTTTGCTAGTGTCTCCTCCATAGATGAAGCGTTAGTTACCATGCTTGCATAACTGTTGGGGATGGTGCAGAATAGCATGGATTGTCGTATAAGTTGATCTTTGACTGGCTTACTTCATGTGGTGTGAGTGGAGAGGATCCGTCACTTAAAGTATCATCATCTTCCTTCATATCAGAGTTATTGGATCCAGAGAGATTAAGTAGAGCTAGAGTCTTCTTAATCTTTTCAGCAATGCTGCTTCCTTTCTCCGATGCATTAGTAGAGGATCTTTCTCCTTTTGGGGATGAAGATCCGAAAATAGGAGTTGTTGCGGACAACACTTGGAGTGCTTGTTGTCCCAACATGCTTGCTTTGCTCCTCGTAACTGGTCCAATGCTACCGAAAGTAATGTCGAGGATGCTTTCCACATCGTACAGAGAACTTGGATTTAGCAACCTTGGAGGAAATTGATTTGGAGTTGATCTTCTCTGAAGTCATTTCGATGTTCTTGAGCTTTGATGATCGAAAAGTTGAGATGAGAGGTAGAAATTGTCCCGCTGGGCGTGCCAGAATTTGTAGACAATAAAATTCGCGTCGAGAAAATAATAATCAAGACAGGAAAATATCGTAACAATCGTATTATTTGATTTCAGTATATGAGTGTTACAACCTCTATGAATCCTATGATTCGCCTTTCCAATAATAAATTCAAGGGTTTTTGAGCTTGATCTTGAACTTGATGGATTTGATCTCGACTTGTACTTGAATTCAAGGGCTTTTGAGCTTAATCTTGAATCTGGTGGTCTTGATCTTGAACTTGTGCTTAGATGCAGGGGCTTGAAGTTTGATCTTGAATCTTTGTCTTGATCTCTAGAACTTCTAGAGAAATAATTGAATGTTTGAATGCTTTTAGCTTGTAGAGAAATCTGCGGTGTTTGATCCACGAGCTCTCTCTGGCTTCTTGTTAGAATTTCTGTCTCCTTTTCTGAACTATGAAACCCCTATTTATAGTTGTAGGATAGAGGAATTGTGATAACGACAGACTCCTTTCAGCCAATCAGATTTAAGCTGACAAGGCGATATTTAATTGGCTTGAATATGTAACTTGTACACGTGGTGATTCTTCATTGGCCTTTGATTTGACTAGGCATGTTGTATCATTTTGACACGTGGCATGACCCTATGGGCTCCTTCATTTGACTTGGCGTGCCATGTCATTTGACACGTGGCAACAATTTGGGCCTCCAGGATAAGATGTCATCTTGGGCTTAGCAAAGTGGGCTCATCATTTGTAGCCCAAACTAATGGACTAGCCCAATAAAATCGAGCCATTAATTAAATCCATATTTATTGGTCTTAAATAATTAATTCAAAATGATATTAATTCACAATATTTATTTGGACTAATATCTTGAATTTATTATAATCCAAAATTCTTGTGAATTTAAATTTAATAAAATTTCTTTAGCCGCAGGAGGATCAACCACATAGGGATTGAGACACGACTTGAGTGCCCAAAGGGGACAATCATGAGGAATCTTGGACAATGGACGAAGCCCTATCCAGCAATATTGCCTTTTTCATCTAACAATTTCACCAATGCATATAGAGAGTTGGACGTTCTTTCCGAAGAAATGTACGTCGGAAATTACAGTGCACATTAGAGGTAAGATAGTGGTAAGATTTACGGACACTCTATCCTTTTCAGACTCCACTTGTGAGATTTTACTGGGTATGTTATTGTTGTTGTATTAAAGGTAAGATAGTAAAAAGTTTGATCAAATCAAAAGTGCTTAGTTTGATCAAATCGGAGAGCGGAAACCTTGAATTGAAAATCTTTCTTTTCTTCGCCACTTCTTTCGCTAACCCCAATATATATATATATATATATATATATATATATATATATATATATATATATATATATATATATATATATATATATATATATATATATATATTAATTTTTGTAGATATTTAAATAATTTCTTAACATATATACATTATTTGGATCAAAACTATTATTTGGATCAAAACTATTAGGTTATGCCGAACCGCATCGTGAAGGCTACCTCCACCCTTAGTAGGTAGGAAGTCCAAACTTCTCCCCTAAGGTGTATTTGGTACGATGAAAATACTTTTTCTAAAAATTAAGTGATTTTTCCATCTTTTTTTTCCTTCTGTTTTTTGGTGTTTGGTAATTAAATAAGTAAAAAATATTGTCACAATAGTATTATATATAATTTAGACAAACATTATGAAGGGTTGGAGATGGATTATGGGGTGGCGAGGAGGTGGGGGTGGGGTCGAGGATAATCACTGTGGAAGGCTACTTATAAAACTCGGTCTCCTTAATGGCATCGAAAATTACTCATTAACTTGATTTTTAAGGAATTTATTTTATTAGAGAAAAATACTTTTAAATTTTTTTTTGACCAACCAAATATAAAAATAAATTTAAAAATATTTTTCCTGAATACACCCTAATTGGCTGAGTAGTAATTAGAGCTACCACTTAGGGGGATACTGCATAGATAGTTGTGATTAATTCCTTCACCCTTTATACAGTCAAACCTCTCTATAACAGCATGGTTGGGTCCGAAATTTTTTACCTGTTATAGAGAATGTAACAGCATTGACATTTAAATAATACTTCGCTGTTATAGGCAAAAAAAATGCATAAAATCTAATTTTTAATTGTCAAATTCTAAGCTTAATCACACTTTGTATAACGAAGGAAAATCGTTTAATGATGAAAATATATATATTCATATGATATTTTTTTGTCATAAATAGTGTATTAAATGATCAAATATTTGGTCAAAATTTCTACTCTTATTATTGGTAATCATAGATATTCTATTTTTATAAAGATAGTTAATTATTATATTACCAAAAAAAAAGAAGATAGTCGTTATATGGGGGTAATTTTACAAAGAGCGCATCGCTATAAAGTTGGTTTATTCTTCATTATAGGTGAAATGCTGTTATAGAGAAGTAAAATATAACATAAAAAATCGGTTCCAAAAAATCTTAGCTGTTATAGAGAGGTGCTGTTATATGCGGGTGCCGTTATAGAGAGGTCTGACTGTATTAGAGGTCTCGTGTTTGAACTTGGGAATGAAAATCTTTTTGATATTGAGCGCTTTACCTCAAAAGATAAATGTATGATTGAAAAGAACTTTATTATTAAACTCTAAATAATCTGAAACGCAAATATAGGAGAAGAAGTGATTGGTTAACTGGACATGAAGAGTATACGACATTAGACAAAAATAGCAGGATGGTATAAAAAATTAAACTGTTAATTGTCTATTTGGTGGTGATGGTTAATTGAATGTTTCTATAAATGAAAGAAAAATGTGACTTTGCTATACTATGCAGTGCGTTATTAAGTGAGATATTACAAGTACATTTAACTCTCCTATTAAGTTTGTGGGATGAGAGTGGAAATATGACATGGTCTTTAATTTTTGGCCTTAGCAATTGAGGTTATGTCTAGCAGGGCATAAGTTCTTAAAAACGCGGGGCATAACTTGTGAGATATTATGATACGAAAATATAAATTTATTCCCGCAAAAAAATTGTTTGTCTTGAGCAACAAATTTGACCCACAAAAACTGCAATTTGTTGAGTAATTAAAGAACTGGGCTTCTCAGAAGAAAAGAGTTGGCCTTTCAAAATTGAGAAAGCCCACCGATTTGCTTGGGCTATATATTGGGCCAAGTGCACAAATAACCCTATTTAGAACCTCTATTTAAAGAATAGTCGAAATATTTAAAGTTTAACTAACTACCTCAGCCTACATATGCACCATCACTCAGTTTATTATAAATTTCATTTTTTTTTAGAATAGGATGTTGATGCAGACACAGAAATAAACTTTAATGAACCAACTCGATTACAGTTTAGCAATAAAGCTCGATTGAGCTTGGATGGGTATTTCGACTAATTTGCTCGATTGTATAGAAGCTCGATTGAACTTAACTTGGCTCATAACTATAACAAATGTGGGTAATTAAGTTTGACTTGGTTAGCTCGATTGCTTAGATGCTCATGTTTAAATAGGACCATCGCTTAATTTTTTCTTAATTGTAATTAATTGTGACTTTTATCAACAACAACAAAAAAAAAGGTTTAAACAATGTTTTTGTTTTAGTAGGGTGATAATCTTATTTCTCTTTGTGTATATGTCCTCTTGAACCTAAACTCTGCTATCTTTGACATCTGACCTCAAACAAAACAAGCAAAGAGTAGAGGGACCAGACAAAAAGAATATGATTGTTTGATTTGAATGCTTTTCATATATAAAAAGATAATATTCCCTTTGTTTCAATTTGTTTAACTTGATTCGGAGTACGAGGGTCAAACTGACTAATCTTCAGTGTGAATTCGGATATGAAATCTTCAATTATTTTAATATAAAATTTACATATTTAGAAACTACATAAAAGTACTATATGCCACAATAGTTAACAATTAAAAAATATTTGGAAAGTATTTGAAAAAAATTATGATCAAACAAAATATCTTTGATTGTTCAAATACTAACTAAGACAAACCAATTAATTTGAAGGGAATTTTTCTTTTCATTATCAAAAGGGATTGTATAACGTTTAGTGGTCGTTTGGTACGCAGACAAAATTATTCTGGTATTATAATCCCAGGATTATAATCCTGGGATTAATTTATCCCATCTAAAAGGTGGGATAAAATAATTCCAACGTTAATGGGATAAAGTGGGATATCCCATCTTTAACTATAAGCTTCATTTTATACTTTGTTTGGTAGAAGGTATAAATTTATCTTGAGAAATTTTATATCTTCTATTAAACATGGTATAAAACTAATCCCAAAATTAGTGCTGGGATATTCCACCTTATACCGTGTACAAAACGACCCCTTAAGGTATTGCCACAATTGAAATGACTAGACGAATTGAATTGGTCGTCAACATATGTTTAAAAGGTTGCACCTTGTACTTGTGGCCATTCATGAATATTATTATTTCAACTACAAGGCCTTGTCGGTTAATTCTCATCCATAGAAATATCAGACACAAACACAAATTAATAATTATTATCCGCTTATACCATATCTTTTTATAAAGGGAAATCTTTTAAGTTGTCTTCAAGTGCTTTTATTCTTATATGATATCATTAATCAAATGAAATGGAGCCCAAAGAAACCAAGGAACAGTTGATTAATTGTTAACAAATTTCAAGTGGGATTATTAAACCTGTCATGGGCCATATTGTCATTAATTGGCATAAAAAGATTATTAATCTCAATATAATCAACAGAAGAATGAAGAAATATATTCAAATTTTGTACAACAAGGATCACCTAGTATATCAGTAGCAGAAGATTATTGCATCCTTAATTTTTTTTTGGTACTAAATTGCATCCTTAATTTGCTAGTTCAAATACAAGTCTTTTATTAAAAACCATACTATTGGACTAATATATACCATAAAGTTTTTCTATTTCCAAATAATAGAAGAAAATGAAACAACTGAACTGAATTAGTACCCCAAATTTGTTAGCACGATTGACAATAATATTATTTAAGTTTTGTGCATTGATAACGTATATATTAGTAAAGGACGAATGATTCTCTCGATTGTAACCTGGAAAATAAAAGAATAACTTGCTACAGTCAGTTAAATATTTGATAATATACAAATTTTTTATACTATTTGTGTAAATATAACTTAAATCTTATCAGCAAAGATGACAACGACTATAAAAACTGCATACCATCATACAAGAGCGAAGCTAGAAGCCTGGATACGGATTTCGCCGAACTCAATAATTTTTGCTCAAATAATGTATTTGTGTTAAAAAATTTATTAAATATGTATAAATAATAAGTTCCGAATCTAGTTATTAAACTTGAAATCGCCGTTCAAAAATCTAAAAACATAAAGTTGAACTCTTACCTATGACTCTGCTATCTAATCACGTGGGTAACAATATCCAATTTTATTTTTTTCTATGTGAATACATTAATCACACAGCTTGCACACCAAATTGTGTAAGAAAATGTGGCCCGCAAGGAAATGACATTGACATAACAGATAACAGATATTAAAGCTAAATTTGCACCAAATTACGTGTGCAATCTGTCACATGTGTCTCACTCGTGTAACAAAATCATGCCAATTTATTTAACGACACCATAAAACCTTTATAGCAACTTACCCACGAATTGCCCACGCTTTCACTTTTTCTTGAGCAAACATATATATATGCAGTGAGAAGCGCTTAGACACATAACACATACAATTCTGTACAAAAACACACTTATCTATAGGATTTTTTACTTCAATGCACTGACAGAGTAAACATTAATTATACTGTCAGTGTATATAAATTAAATATCCACATATAGACATATCCACACACATATATACTTGACCTTTCATATATATACTACCAAATCTAGCCAACTCAGCAGCGAATACAAGAATAACCTCCCATCCAAATCTCTTTTGTCAATCAAAGGCAATACGAATGTCACAAGCTATTTCTTATAAACACTCGTCAATATTTGAAGTTTATGAGTTCTGGAAGCCCCTCGCTTCCCCAGAACCTACAACCCGTTTATGCTAGCAACTGGTTTCGCAGTTTATTATAAGTAATTTTAATAGATTTTTCAACATATATAGAGTTTGAGTCTAAGCTATTAAGTTTTGCCAAACCCGAATCATATATTCTACATCCGTCGACTCTGAGCGGACTGGCAATGCACTAGAGGGAGTTGTAAGAAGCGCATTACACATAGACACATCACCCGTACAATTGTACACACATATATATAAGAGTTTAACTTCAGTATACTGACAAATTGAATAAATTATACTGTCAGTGTATATAAGTTAAATTCTACTATATATCCATATATATCATCACACACCTATATGGCGGACCCTTCACATAGTACAAAGTCTAGGACAAATACCAAACATCCTTTATATCGTGGGATACGTTGTAGAAGTGGGAAATGGGTGTCTGAAATTAGAGAGCCACGTAAGACTACAAGAATATGGCTAGGTACATACCCTACTCCAGAAATGGCTGCTGCTGCCTATGATGTTGCTGCCTTAGCTCTTAAGGGAAGTGATAATCTTGTACTAAATTTTCCTCACTATGTTAATTCTTATCCAAAGCTCCCTTCCTCACCCTCTTCGGCGGATATACGACACGCCGCTGCCGCCGCGGCAGCTGCAATGGCTCCGCAGGGCAATGATGATTGGTCAACAGGAAGCAGGCGCGAAGCTATATGTAACGAAGGAGGGTCAATTGGATCATCTTCGTCGGAAAATTATGCTATGCAAATAGGTATATATAGATACACACCCTCCCATTTCATTTTTTTGTTACAGTATTTGACTGTGCATAAATTTTAAGAATTAAAAAAACTTTTGAAACTTGTAGTTTTAAACCAGCTAGCTATGATATTTATGTGGTTATAAAGCATGTTACTAATGATAAAATGAAAAGTTTAAAATTAAACAGTTTGAAATATAAAAATGTGCAATTCTTTTTTCAAACAAACTAAGCAAGGAGGTCCCACATAAAATAAAACAGAGGGAGTATGTATAAATTGCCGAATCTCTTTAACAAAAGGGAATCTTTTACTGCATAAAATGGTTTAATGATTTTAGATTACGGTTAAAATTTAATTTTTTGGAAATTCTCGTATTAAATTTTTTGACTCCGCCACTATTATCAGGAAGTACGCAAATGATTACAACTGAGGATGAATATGTTGATGAGGAAGCATTGTTTGATTTTCCCAGTTTGCTTGTTAATATGGCGGATGCAATGATGCTGAGTCCCCCAAGAATAAATTCCTCATCCTTTGAAGATTATTCACCAGGAGACTTTGATGCTGAAAGTCTTTGGAGCTATTAAACAAGTAGAGACGAATCTAGGATTTAGAATTAAGGGATTTAGAGAAAGTGTAATTTTAATATATGCATAAGTAATAAGTATCTTTTTCCTTTGCATAAATAATTCGCTTCGTTCAATTGAATTCATAGAATTCACTTTAAATCCCCCTCTATTAACAAGACAAGTGGTTTTTTTTCTACGGAAAGTTTAACTTAGCTCCTATGTCGTACACGCCTATGTAAAAGAAATTTTACACTATTTGGTCTATCACCTACTATATTTTACACTTCAAGCTCCCTTCGGTAAGAGGAAGACTTCTTTAATCATGAAAAAACTTTCATACTACTGAAATAGTTTTAGGATAGTGCCTAGCATACTCTCAAATAGTTGGCGTGAGCATTGTGGAATCTAGGATTTTTAGAATATAGTGCACAACTAAAGAAAGTAGAAGGAATAATGCATTAAGTGGGAATGATCTTTGTTCATCTACGTAAATAACTTAGCTTTCAACTACACTACAAAGAAAAAATATATTTGGCAACAAATTTTATCTTTTGTTGCCATAGATTGATTATTGTTGCAAAAAATACTTTTGGCAATAATTTTTTTTTTGTTGCATAGACTTTTCCTAACGACTGTTATTGCAACAACTTTTTTTGTTGTTGCCAAAAGTATTTTTTGTAACAATAATTAAACTATGGCAACGAAATTAAATTCTTTGGCAACAGAAAAGTTCATTTGTCAACAATAAAACTAAGTTGTTGCCAAATATTAAATTTTTTATTGTCATTTCTATACTTTCTTGTAGTGCCAAGTTCACCATTAAGCCTTTTTATAGCATGAGTGTCAACAGATAATATTAGTTCAATTCTAGAAAATATGTACATAAAATGTCTAGTTTTGCGAAAAGATCATAGATTCACGTGCACTATAATTTCATTATAGATTCGCCCTGGAGCGTGAGTAACATATTATAACAGATTAGTTATCCTATTTTAAAAGTTATCAACTAACTAAAAATTTAAATTTATCAGTAATTACCTTATAATAAGTTATAATTATCCTATTTCAAAAGTTATCAACTAACTAAAAATTTATCAGTAATTACCTTATAATAAGTTATAATCATCAGATAATGTATAAATTTTTTTCTAGTACACCATCAATTTATTGAAGTCCTTGTCTTGAAAAACGGAAAAGGAAGGACCAACTATTGGAGGGACCGGGGAAGAAAATTGTCTAACTGACATAAATGTTAAGAGATTGTGATGTTTAAATGTAACTTTCGGTTCCAATGTTGACTGGCTCATAAGTCTACTAACACCAGTGTTTTAAGAGGCGAGGCTAAGCATGTTAAACAGTTCCGGTTCAATCGGTTAAATCGGTAATTGAAACCGGACCCAGTATACCGGCTATGCGGTTGCGAAAATCGTTCTATATCGGGTCGGTTACGATTTTAATTTTGGCGAACCGGTAACCGGTTAACCGGAACCGATCGATTAACCAATAAATTTTTTTATTTTTTTTTATTTTTTAAATCTGGGCAAATGTGACCATTATTGTACTGTTGCCCAATGGTCCAATTTTATTTTTGGCCGTTGGCAACGCCTAAAACCCCAAGTTTGGCCCCCTCCCCCCTAATCCCCCAAATTTTTATTTTTAATACTTTAACCCCTTTCCCACTCCTATATAAATCCTTCTCCATTTTATTTTCATCCACAACAATTTTCTCTTCTCAAATCTCAAATTCTCTCAATTATTAGATACTTTAAAATTACAAGTTTTCTCAAATTCTCAATTATTAGCTATTTTATATTTTGGAACTATACAAAAACAAAGTGTTGGTGGAGTTGGTGGATTTGCAAGTCTAGCCGCCTTCAATTCAACATTTATTTTGGCCAAATTTATTTCGGCAATTTGGTACCTTCGTTCCAACTCTATTTTTAATTTTCACAATTTATTTTCTTGCGATTTATTTGCTTGCGATTTAATTACGTGTAAGAGAGTTAGAAGAGGCGGTGCTAGTCGGGGGGTGGGGAGAATTATGGAGGAAACATTTGTGCCGGAAACGGAAGCGTATATGATGGGTCAATTTGACATTACTTAAAATAATCCAATTTTAGAACATGAACAATTAGAATACCGATTTGGCCCAACCTATAATGAAATTATTGATGATGACGATGACGAAACACAATCACCGGAAAATCCGATAGGAGATAGTGATACACAACAAGGACAACAACCACAAGAATCCCAAACACAACAAAAAGCGACAAAAATTCGTACGCCAACCTCTAAAGTTTGGAATTTTATGACTAGAGATGGGGAGAAAGAATTAGCCATATGTAATATATGTAAAAAGCATTTCAATGCAAGTGTAAGAACAATAAGTCTGGGGGAACGGGAACACTAAGGACTCATTTAATGAATACACATCCAGACATTTGGGTAGAGGGAACGGATTCCGTAGTGGATACTCAACGAACAATAGACCTACATACCGGAAAATCTTTTGGTTACAACAAAGAGAAAGACCGTAACTTATGATTGTTTACCATTTTCCTTTCCTTCGGGGGGCGAGTTTTTTTTACTTATATTCAACGTAGTTATAATCCGATGTTTGAGGGTATTCCTAGAAGTACTTGTAGAGCGGATATTATTGAGTTATATAAAAAATATAGACTTTATTTGCATCATTTACTTAATTCTTTAAATTGTAATGTTTCCCTTATATCGATATTGGTCTTAGTCTTAATAAGTTAGAATTTTTGCTATTACATGTCATTGGATAGATGATAATTGGGTCATGCAAAAAAGAATTATAGCTTATTTATACGATGAAGGTAAGAGTCATCATGACGGTAAATTTTTAGCGGATGGAATGACAACTATTATGAAATTTTTTAGCATTTACAAAAAAACAGTTTGTATTGCTTTAGATAGTGCTACAAACAACACAAGAGCGGTTCGCCTTATAAAAAGGGAATTGAAACCTCCACTAGCGGATATTTTTCATGTAAGATGTAGTTGTCACATTTTAAACTTGATTGTTAGAGGTGGTCTTTCCTTATTTGAAGATTCTATTCAAAAGGTTAGAGATGCGGTTGCTTTTCTTTTTTGTAATTCAAGTAAGGCTAAAACGAGAGATTTTAGAAATCAATGTGAGAGTCTTGGTCTTAGACCTAGGAAAATTCAAGTTGAAGTTGATACTAGGTGAAACTACACTTACATTATGTTGCAACAAGCGTATGAATATAGGATTGCCATACAAAATACTCACAACAATCACAATAAAGAGGTTTCGGAGTGGTTATTTGATAGCGATTGGGAAGACGTTTTGGAATGTAAAGAATTTTTAGAACATTTTTATAATGCTACTCTTGTTTTTTCTAGACAATTTTATCCCGGGGTTATCGGAATTTTAGCATACTTGGCCGAAATAGCTAGAGTTTTATTTGAGTATAAGGAAAAATCGGGTTACCAAGCGGCAATTCATTCTATGAGGGAAAAATTTAAGAAGTATTATTTTTCCATACCAAATTTATTCATATTGGGTTCTATTTTAAATTCCTGTCTTAAAATTTCTTTTACCTCTCAATTGGTTAAACAAATTTATGAATATTTAGAAATTACCACCGAGGAACCATCACAATTTGAGGCCCAGAGAGCCATAGATATTGAGCTTAGAAAAGTTTTTGAATAATATTCTATATAAGTTGGAAAAAGTGTTGCTCCCAAACCTCCACCACCTAGTACTTCTAGCTATTTCTCAAAATAAAGGAAAAGGCATATCGAGTTTAGGTGTTTTTCAGAGAATGTCTTCCTCTACTACTCAAAGTACTGCAAACTTTGATGATCTTAACTTTTATTTGATCCAGCCATTGGTGAAAATGACCATTCCCGAAGGGGACGTCTTAGGATGGTGGAAGAAATACAAGGCGAATTATCTGGTACTTACAAAAATGGCTCGAGATATACATAATGTTCAAATATCAACCGTGGCCTCAGAAGTGCATTTAGCCAAGGAAGACAACAAATTGGAGATCATAGATACTCCTTGTCCGGATTTGGCTTGCAAGTACTAGTTTGCATTCGCGATTGGATTCGATCGGAGCGGCGCCACCAAAGGCTAGAGGCGAGGCAAGGCCAAGAGGACGAGATTTACTTGTGTTCATATTCTTACTTATATTGAGTTAAGAAAATATCTACAATATACTTAGAATATACATCTACTTAAGTTAAAAAATAGAAAGTTATAACTATATATATATTTATAAATATACAATCTTGAATTTTATAATACTCATGAGTTATTAGTAAATATAAAATTTAAATAATACATATAACTTAAATATATATATACCTACAATATACTTAGAACATACTTATAATACACATATACTTAAGTTATAAAATAGAAAGTTATATACTTAGAAAAAAAAACAATCATGAATTTTATAATACTCGAAGTTGTTATTCGTTAGTAATATATAAACTTGAGTAATACATATAACTTGAATATATATATATATATATATATATATTCACATACATACTTTATAGTAACATAACATAATTTACGTGTAAAATACGTAATTAAGCAAAAAAAAAAAAAAAAAAACGTTTAAGGGCTAACCGGTTTTCGATTTTACCAAGCCTACCGGTTCCGGTCCTGTTAGAGCTTTTCTAACAGGCTAATCGAAACCGGTAAACCGGTAACTGGTAAACTATACCGGTTCGGAAACCGGTAACCGGTCGGTTAGCTAACCGGTTTCGGTTCCGGTTCCGGGTGAACTAGTTAACAGGCTTAGGCGGGGCACAAGCCGAGATGTTTTACGCAGCACTGGACGTAAGTCCCATGGATCTATGGGACGTATGTCTCGTGGATAATTTTATTATGAAAAAATAAGCAAAAGTAAAGTTTTCATTAAAATTATGTAAAATTCAACTAAATCACCACCAACAACAACAACAATAACAACCCAGTGAAATCCCACAACGTGGGGTCTGGGAAGGGTAGAGTGTACGCAGACTTTACTCCTACCAAGGTAGAACGATCAAGTTTCTGAAAGACCCTCGGCTCAATAAAAAGCATAAAAAGAGGTCAGATAGGGCTAAGAGATTCAAAGCGATATGGAAATGAAATAACGCAAGCGACACGTATAACATAGGATAATCAAAGCACGTAAAATAATGATAATAGCAGAAAGCAGAGCACAAGAAATTATATTGCGATAATGCGACTACTAATAAGGAAGGATAACGAGACTATCTACTAGCCTTCTACCCTAATCTGGGTCCTCCAAACCCTCATATCTAAGGTCATGTCCTCGATAAGTCAGAACTGCGCCATGTCGTGTCTAATTACCTCTCCCCAATACTTCTTCGGCCTACCCCTTCCTCGTCTGAAACCATCCATGGCCAACCTCTCACACCTCCGCACTGGGGCATCTGTGTCTCTCCTCTTCACATGCCCAAACCAACTCAATCTCGCTTCTCGCATCTTGTCTTCCACCGAGGCCACTCCCACCTTGTCCCGAATATCTTCATTCCTAATTCTGTCACTCCTGGTGTAGCCACACATCCATCTCAACATTCTCATCTCGGCAACTTTCATCTTTTGAACGTGAGAGATCTTAACTGGCCAACACTCCGCCCCATACAGCATAGTCGGTCTAACCACCACTTTGTAGAACTTGCCCTTAAGTTGTGGTGGCACCTTCTTGTCATATAACATTCCGGAAGCAAACCTCCATTTCATCCACCCTGCCCCAATACGATGTGTGACATCATTGTCAATCTCCCCGCTGACTTGCATAATAGACCCAAGATACTTGAAACTACTTTTCTTCTGGATGGCCTGGGTACCAAGCCTCACTTCCAAGCCATCCTCCTGAGGTGCTTCACTGAACTTGCACTCTAAGTACTCTGTCTTGGTCCTACTCAGCTTAAACCCTTTAGACTCCAGAGTATGTCTCCAACCCTCCAGCTTAGTATTAACTCCGCTACGAGTCTCGTCGATCAGGACTATGTCATTTGCAAAAAGCATACACCATGGCACCTCACCTTGAATTTGCCGCGTCAATCCATCCATCACCAAGGCAAATAAAAACGGACTAAGAGTTGATCCTTGATGCAACCCCATCACAACTGGAAAGTGCTCTGAGTCTCCTCCTACTGTCCTTGCCCTGGTTTTGGCTCCCTTATACATGTCCTTGATCACCCTAATGTACGCCACAGGTGCACCTTTAGCCTCCAAGCATCTCCATAGGATCTCTCTTGGAACTTTGTCGCAAGCCTTTTCTTGGTCGATGAATACCATGTGTAAGTCCCTCTTCCTCTCCCTATACTGCTCCACCAGTCTCCTCACAAGAAGGATGGTTTCTATAGATGAGTGTCCCGGCATGAATCCGAACTGGTTCTCTGAAATAGACACGCCTCTCTGTCACGCCCCGAACCATGGCCTGGGCGAAACACGGCACTCGGTGCCTTACTGCATGTGACCGAGCGAACCACATGGCTTGCTGAATCATCATAAGGCATAACATGAGCGGAATATAACGTGAATGCATGATGAGCCTTTATAAAATGCAATAAGTCATAATACTTAATCAAAATACTTATTTAAACACGAATGCGGAAATATCGTAAATGAGCCAAAATGGCTAAACACCTTGCCTGTCTGACATAACTAAACTTGACTAGTCTATGAAACCTCTAATCATGAGTCTGAACTGGAAAACGTACTTGTTGGGACAAGGTCCCCCAAAGATACCTTTAAAAGCATGACTAGTAAAATAAAGATAAAAGTTGACTAAACCCCGAATGAGATGGGGCTCACCAATGAGCCGATACGAGCAAATCCTACCGAGCGATGTGGCGTCCGTAAATACGTACCGCATCGTGAAATGTGCCCCCGGGCAATAAAAGGGGACGTCAAATATTGAATGTACCGGTATGTAAAGCAACCGAAAGAAATAACATGGGACATGGAATAATAATGAACCGAAATCGAAACCTGGATACGAGCATGAGTATGAGCATGACATGGATATATATATATAACATAGTAAAAATATCATAAGTAGGGAGAGCAATAACTTATAACCGATCCATGGTCCGGTGCTTGCATCCCGCCAAAAGAACACTCCGGTCCTTGCCGGGGAACATGAGATTTAATAAAATATGAAAGGATCCAGTCATTATGAGAATCATCCGGACATGAGTGGATTAATCCTCATCCTACGGTGGCAACGTAGTTTCGGGCTATCCGAAGCCCCCTCCTCGGTAATTAAAGCAACTCCCAAAAACATAAACATGTAAAATAGTGGCACTTGCTGCCCATAGTATGTCATGAAACATAACTTGCTTGTACATGGTTTTCATGAATCATAACTTGCTTATACATGGTTTTCATGAATCATAACTTGCTTGTACATGGTTTTCATGAATATAACTTGCTTGTACATGGATATCATAAATTATAGCTTGCTTGCATGAACTTGTAAAACATGTATAGTATTTTCTTGAAAATAGCATAATATATCATAAACTAGCATGCATGAACCCATGGAATGAGATATATGGGTTTTCATGGATTACGGACGGATTCTCAATAATCATAAAGAAATATTAAGAACTCAATGATGGAATTATAACAATTCATACATAATATAATCATGGACATGGACCTAGGGTTATCATGAGCATGGTATAGAAACCCTAGTTTTCATAAAGAATCATAATTTATGGATTATGAGGCGTGGGGAAGAACAATGATGTTCCCACACGTAGATAGTAACTCTACATACTTGGCAATGCTCCAAACTTGAATTGGATACTTTAACTTTGAAGAAGATTTCCAAAATCTTGAGTTCTTGAACCTTGAGATGGGTTTTCTTGAAAACCCTAGGTTAAGAATGATGATTTCTTGTTTAGATTACAAGGATATATATTAGAATTGACTTGGAATGATTAGAGTAGGCTTACCTTGGTGTTCTTGATGATAGGAGAGAATAGAAGGTCGTTCTAGGACTTGGGGGTGTGAAGAATGAAGTGAAAAAGCCTTAAAACGAAGTTTTATAATTGCTGTCGGACCCATTTTACGCCCTATTTTACGTCCCATAAAAGTTTCACGGACCGTATGTCTCACCATAAATCAATTACAGTGATTTGGGCTTTCTGGGCCAATTTTACGGTCTGAATATACGGCCCGTATAATTTTCACGGCCCGTATATTCCACCGTATATCGGCAGAACACTGTTTTAGTAAAACGGGCATAACTTTTTGTACAGATGTCTGTTTGACCTCCATAATATACCGTTGGAAAGGTATTTCAAAGATCTACAACTTTTAAGAAGGAAATTTTCCCAAATTCCTTACAGATTTTTCTGTATACTCATTTTAATTGAGGCATGGTGTAAACTCACTTAAAAACACGCTCCGTAGGGTAGCTTCCGACTTTACTTTGCTCAAGGACTCTTCCCATGTCTTGGTTGGGTTTCAAACACCATTTATACACTACTCAAATTGGGTTCATTATACCCCCGTCTTACGAGTCAAATCTTAGCCCGAATGCACGAGGTATTACAATATCTCCCCCTTGGGATCATTCGTCCTCGAATGATGGGTCATGGTCAGGAATCTGGCTGGACATGGCTTGAATACATGAATATGAAAGAAACATGACATAAAATATAAGAGCTTGACATGATTACATAGAAACATGGTCATGGATCATGAGAACTGATTACGTGATTACATATAACATGTACATAGGAACATGAAACTGAGTAGCACCTACATGAACTAGAATCATGAAACCATTGTCCTCGATTCATAAATAATGATTAAGAGTTACTACTAACTCTAGAGTTTACGAAAATTATGGCAGGACTTCCTTCGTAATTCGGACTCTCATGACATTTCTCAAACGCCTGTCAGCTAACTAAAGTATCAACATAAACCTCACAGGGTATCTTAATACGTATGATGTGGCATAATCTTAATTACTGAAACTTGAATGTGGCTAACATGAATACTGAGCTGGCCTGAACACATGATTATTGGCTGAATGATTACATGATTACTATACATGGGGTTTGGAAGAGAATTTGTAGGCATGAATGACATGAGTACTGGAAAATAGGCACGAACATGACATGATTACCGGACGTGAGGAGCATGACGCGGGACTTAAATACATGAAGATTGGATGGCATGAAAACATGAGTGCTAAACTTTTATAAGATACAAACACGTGTAAACATGGACATCAACATGAGATACGAATGTCGAAACATGATTGTTACAATATGAGGGTTGAATACGAGCGCGGGTAGGATATGAACACTTAGAGACTTAATTATAGATGTTCATGTGTCACCACGATAGACATACGAGATAGGAGTATGACTTAGGAATGTAAGTGCAACTCCATGCGAATGAGATAGAGTTGAGTCATATACTAGGAATATGATTCTAACATAGGTATTCATAAAGCTCTAGCGTAGGCATGACATGATACATCAAATCTGAGTAGAATACTTTTGAGATAAGTACCATAGAATACATGAAAGGATCTCACTATGAATATGTCTTACTTCGAACCTTACCTTGCTAGTTGTTAAACATAGATATGAATATCTTAGCTTACCTTGCTTATTATTGTAAGCGGATCATTAAGGAGTGAGAGAAAGGGATCATTCATTAATATAAGACACTTGCATCTTCGAAATAGACATGGCATGGTGCATTGTACATGGAAGAACATAACGTGGAACATGTATACATAGAAACGGGACTAATATGGCATAAGACATGAATACATGAGTACATGGCATGGGGCATGAAAAATATGGCATTTACATAAGTACTTCAAGCTACATACCGACATTTGGACATTAGGTCATGAATATTGAAGTGTGAATAAGACATAAGTGTGACTTGCGTGGAGTATAATTGTAAGCTTCAACTCTTGGGGTACTTAGAGACAAGGGATGGATAAGACATCACCTTTGGAACTTAGATATACTTAAAGAATGGGACATGGTTCAACATAGTTTACTTTTATCATCGTAAGTCGACACCCTCATTATAAAATAAGGCTCATGAAAGAAAGGATCATAGGCATGAATTCTTCGTTCGTCAAGCACCTAAGGCATAAGTAGAAATTTACCTTGAACTTAAATAGGGCATAGGTACTTCGGAAAAGAAAATGGCATCCTTTTTGCCAAGCTACGAGCTGCTTTAAAACAGTAACCAGAGGAACATAAGCATGAGTTACATAGAATCGTGGGTAGGACATCCATCTTGACTTACTCTTATCATTACCTACCAACCCCATTATGCTATTTCTATATGTGGATGCTCAAAGAAGTCGGTCGTGGGCACGAGTATGTGAGAACGTAGGTAGCATATCTTTGGAGTTGAAATAAATCATTTACCTAAGGCATTTTTTTTCCTTGTTCACAGACCAGGTGGGCATTCCATAGGATTCTTAGTCTTTAAACTATTGTGTTACCTTCTCCTCAATCATTATCAAAATCAACATCATATTCGGAAAGCACTTAGAAGCTAGAACGTGGTCATGGGTATAAAAGCACGATAGATACGTGAGACATGAATGCGGTCTTTAACCTTGGACATGAGTACAACTTTGATGTGAGAAACATGAAAGAACATCCCTTGCATAGCTTACTATCGTATAGAGTCTTAATTCTTTTATCTTAAACATGGAGTGTAAAGCTTTAACAACGGCATAAGATAGGTATGCTAGGCATGTGTAGAGTACGTTCGGGCATTGGTACTACATAGTGCATGAATTATTCTGGAATTGGAAATGTTACACTCTTAAACCTTTTATTCGCCCTAAAACGTGATCTCAGCGACATGACAAAAAATGAATTCCACACACTTTATCTTAGCTACATGAAACTGTGATCCTTTGACATTATCCTCTGACGCCTATCAACTTACGAAACACAACATCTATATCGACACCTTATTATATTATCTCCCCCTTAGTTCAAAAGCAGATGTCTAAAGCCTGTGGATCCCTTAAGTTAGCGATAAGTGGTCATCTAGTGGTTCCGCTAATTTCCTCTAAAATACTGACGACTCATTTATTTAGCTTACTTCAAGCAAGTCTTACTTAGTAGGAAAATTGGATTACTTAAATGAATGGGTTTCTAATGTACATAAGCGGCATAACCTCGGCTTTGTCGGTCTTGGGAAAACTCTTTTTCGATAATTCTTAAAGGCTCTTCTTCTCGTAGCTTGCTCTCTTTCGCTTAGATGGTTTTCTTCTTTCACCCATGTCTATACCTCGAATTTAACTTAAACCCTTTGGGTTCTAACGCGCCTTCGGTGTATTTAGACGGTTGCCCACTCACTAGTATTAACTTGACTAAGTAACTCAAATCATACTTCTACTAACTTGCTGAAAATTTCTAATTCACTGTATCTACTCAAACTTACTTACTAAGCTTCTGTTACCACTTGCTAGTATCATATTCTCTAATTCTTCTCTGAGTACTAAAGTGAAACATAAGGTTATTTCTAACTTCTCCTCCTCATCTGACTTTATTCTTGGATTGTATACTATCTTTCTGAACTATAGACATAGATCACACTCAGGGAAATTTCATTTGTCTCCAACGAGAAATTGGAACAACTAACCCCCACTTTCAAAATTATACCATACTATACACATCAGGGATAAAATACTTAATAATATAACCCTAAGAGGGAACTGTCATATCTTTTTATCGCATAGTAATATTTGCTTCTTGTAGTAACTTACTAACGTCATACTCTCTAGGTCTGATTTGAATAAACTTAAATAATCTAAAACTATCCCTAAAAATTCAATGTCGTCTGCTCGTGGTTTTCTTATCGCACTCAGTCCCTTCTTAGTCATGTGCATAGATCATATGGCAAAAAAATATATATCCTTGGAAAAAGTCTAGACTTTCTAGTATTACAGGTGGTTGACTCTTAGGCTATTCCTGCTCAAAACTACCGTGGACAATTTATGCCTGTTGCGGTTAACTTCATAACATGCTACCTCGTGGGGTCTTAAATCTGAACCATCATCCTTATACTATAGCTCCATAGTCAAAGAGTCCAAATAACCTTATTCTATAGGGTATGTAACCTATATGTACTACCATACCGAAACTTATTTCTTTCAAATGGTACTATCACCTGATAAACACACCATGCACTATTTGGCAAGTCTTGGGTCTCGAATTTCCTTCTCGCCACTTACGCATCCGATACGTTCAGAATTCGATGGAAAAAGAATGTCACTTACTGCTCTAAGCTTCATGGCACGAGTTAGAATAATTCCTGATGACTCCATCTGAAAGCAACATATCGATAATGATTAGATTTACATCTTTCTCATCCGTTGAGACAAGGCGTATTCGGTAGAATGGGAAACAACACACGAGTTCAATTGATTTCTGATAACATAGCTCTATTGCACGATCTAGAGTTGAAAGAAGTGAGACAATCTTAAATGTCTTGGTGGTCAACTATTTATATGTGTGGCGCGCACACACATATAAAAATGACCCCACTGGACATGGTTTCATAGACTCCCTAAGACACTTGAACCTAGGCTCTGATACCAAGTTTTGTCACGCCCCGAACCATGGCCCGGGCGAAACACGGCACTCGGTGCCTTACTGCATGTGACCGAGCGAACCACATGGCTTGCTGAATCATCATGAGGCATAACATGAGCGGAATACAACGTGAATGCATGATGAGCCTTTATAAATTGCAATAAGTCATAATACTTAATCAAAATACTTATTTAAACATGAATGCGGAAATAACATGAATGAGCCAAAATGGCTAAACACCTTACATGTCTAACATAACAAACCGACTAGTCTATGAAACCTCTAATCGTGAATCTTGACCGGAAAACATACTTGCTAGGACAAGGCCCCCAAAGATACCTTAAAAGCATGACTAATAAAAAAAAAAGTTGACTAAACCCCGAATGAGATGGGGCTCACCAATGAGCCGATACGAGCAAATCCTACCGAGCGGTATGTGTCGTCCCGAAAATACGTACCGCATCGTGAAATGCGAGTGCCCCGGCAATAAAAGGGGACGTCATAACATGAATAATATACATTATATATATATTGGTATATATATATATATATACCGAATAGAAATAATATATGGGACATGGAATAATATATATATATATATACCATATATATATATATACCCATATACATATATATATATACATACATATATATATATATATATATATATATATATATATATATATATACATGGTAAAAATATCATAAGTAGGGAGAGCAATAACTTATAACCGATCCATGGTCCGGTGCTTGCGTCCATGCAGCGAACACTCGGTCCTTGCCTGGGGAACATGAGATTTAATAAAATATGAAAGGATCCGGTCATTATGAGAGATCATCCGGAACATGAGTGGATTAATCCTCATCCTACGGTGGCAACGTAGTTTCAGCTATCCGAAGCCTTCCTCGGTAATTAAAGCAACTCCCAAAAACATGAACATGTAAAATAAGTGGCACTTGCTGCCCATAGTATGTCATGAAACATAACTTGCTTGTACATGGTTTTCATGAATCATAACTTGCTTATACATGGTTTTCATGAATCATAACTTGCTTGTACATGGTTTTCATGAATCATAACTTGCTTGTACATGGATATCATAAATTATAGCTTGCTTGCATGAACTTGTAAAACATGTATAGTATTTTCTTGAAAATAGCATAATATATCATAAACTAGCATGCATGAACCCATGGAATGAGATATATGGGTTTTCATGGATTACGGACGGATTCTCAATAATCATAAAGAAATATTAAGAACTCAATGATGGAATTATAACAATTCATACATAATATAATCATGGACATGGACCTAGGGTTATCATGAGCATGGTATAGAAACCCTAGTTTTCGTAAAGAATCATAATTTATGGATTATGAGGCGTGGGGAAGAACAATGATATTCCCACACGTAGATAGTAACTCTACATACCTGGTAATGCTCCAAACTTGAATCAAAGACTTTAACTTTGAAGAAGATTTCCAAAATCTTGAATTCTTGAACCTTGAGATGGGTTTTCTTGAAAACCCTAGGTTAGGAATGATGATTTCTTGTTTAGATTACAAGGATATATATTAGAATTGACTTGGAATGATTAGAGTAGGCTTACCTTGGTGTTCTTGATGATGGGAGAGAATAGAAGGTCGTTCTAGGGCTTGGGGGTGTGAAGAATGAAGTGAAAAAGCCTTAAAACGAAGTTTTATAATTGCTGTCGGACCCATTTTACGCCCTATTTTACGTCCCATAAAAGTTTCACGAACCGTATGTCTCGCCGTAAATCAATTACAATGATTTGGGCTTTCTGGGCCAATTTTACGGTCTGAATATACGGCCCGTATAATTTTTACGGCCCGTATATTCCACCGTATATCGGCAGAACACTATTTTAGTAAAACGGGCATAACTTTTTGTACAGATGTCCGTTTGACCTCCATAATATACCGTTGGAAAGGTATTTCAAAGATCTACAACTTTCAAGAAGGAAATTTTCCCAAATTCCTTACAGATTTTTCCGTATACTCATTTTAATTGAGACGTGGTGTAAACTCACTTAAAAACACGCTCCGTAGGGTAGCTTCCGACTTTACTTTGCTCAAGGACTCTTCCCATGTCTTGGTTGGGTTTCAAACACCATTTATACACTACTCAAATTGGGTTCATTATACCCCGTCTTACGAGTCAAATCTTAGCCTATCTCTATCCCCTTCTTTATTCAAGAGTTTGTAGAAGTATGACTGCCATCTCTGTCTAATGAGAGTCTCCTCTACCAATACTTTGCCATGCTCGTCCTTGATGCACTTCACTTGATCCACATCACGTGCCTTTCTCTCTCTCGCCTTGGCTAGCCTGAACAATTTCTTATCCCCTCATTTCTCCTCTAGTTCAGCATAAAGGCGTTCAAAAGCTACCGTTTTTGCCGTCGAAACTTCTAACTTCGCCTCCTTCCTTGCCATCTTATAAAGTTCCCTATTCGTCCACTTCTCCACCTCATCCTTTCTTTCTATC
Source organism: Lycium ferocissimum (assembly GCF_029784015.1). Taxonomy (NCBI): domain Eukaryota; kingdom Viridiplantae; phylum Streptophyta; class Magnoliopsida; order Solanales; family Solanaceae; genus Lycium; species Lycium ferocissimum. The sequence continues at coordinate 72,334,465 of NC_081342.1, read as the reverse complement.
AACTTCGCATACGCCACTTTCTTTGCTTCCACCTTCCCTTAAACTTCTCCATTCCACCACCAGTCCCCTCGATGTTGACCACGACTACCTGTCGAGACCCCCAACACTTCCCTTGCTACCACCCTAATGCAACTAGCCGTCCTATCCCACATACTGGTCTCATCCCTACTACTATCCCAGACCCCCATATCTTTCAATTTTTCTCCCATCTCCAGGGCACTAGTCATGGTCAAACTCCCCCATTTGATCCTAGGTCGGTCATCCACGACCCTCTTCTTTCTCGTTATCTTGATCCCTAGATCCATCACCAAGAGCTTATGTCGGGTTGTAATGTAGTCGCTCGGAATGACCTTACAGTCTTTTCACATACCTTTATCATCCTTCCTAAGGAGCAAAAAGTCTATCTGAGTCTTAGCCACCGAACTACGGAAGGTTACCAAGTGCTCCTCCTTCTTTGGGAAACTCGAATTGGCTATCACCAACCCAAAAGCTCTTGCAAAATCCAAAAGTAAGACTTCTCCTCCATTCCTGTCCCCGGAGCCAAAGCCTCCATGCACATCATCATAACCTCCCGAAATAGGCCCGATGTGCCCATTGAAATCACCTCCCACGAATAGCTTCTCAGTTGGCGGTATGCCTTCCACTAACTCATCCAAATCCTCCCAAAAGCGCCTCTTCTCCTCCTCGCCTAAGCCCGCTTGCGGCGCATATCCACTAATAATGTTCAAAGTGAGCCCTTCAACGACCACCTTAATCGACATCATCCTATCAGTGGCTCTCCTAACCTCTACCACCTGATCCCTTAATTCACTATCTACTAAAATGCCTACCCCATTTCTATACTTCGACCTACCGTAGAACCAAAGCCTTATACCCGTCTACCTCCTTAGCTTTAGGACCTACCTATTTGGTCTCTTGGACACAAGCTATATTAATCTTCCTCTTCTTAAGAATCTTAACTAGCTCTATGGACTTCCCCGTTAACGTCCCAATGTTCCAAGAACCTAATCTTAACCTAGACGCTCCTTTAACCCACTTACCCCTTCTAACCCTCACCCCCGTCCCCGAACGAGAACATGACCCTCGTCTACCATCACTAACCAAAGCCACGAAAACGAGTATGAACTAATAAATTATTCAAAGGTCTAAAGTCAGCAAAATGTAACTATAAGTGTATGGACAAATAATGGATATGGCAACCGGAGGTACCAACTCCAGTTGAACTGAACCTGGTCGCCGCTAGAAAATACTGTTCAACCTCCGAGTTACTGTTCACTGTCGGAGTAATGTTCACAAAGACCTAAAAAGGAGAAGAGAAGAGGGGGGAAAAAGAAGAAAGAAAAAGAAAAGAAAAAAGAAAAAAAGGAGAGAGAAAGAGAGGGCTGGCCGGAAAATGGTACCGGAAAAAGTTGCTGGCGATGGCGTTACGCGTTTCGCGCCGTGGCGTACAGAAAAAGGGGAAAAAAGGAGAAGAGAAGAAGAAGAGGATAAGAAGAAAAGGAAGGAGAGAAGAAAAGTAACCGGGCCGGAAAAGTGGCCACACACTCGAACAAAGGATGTATGGTCGCCGGACGTGGTGGCGGGTGGGGGGGGGGGGAGGGAGGGAGGGAGCAGCTCTTACCGTTGGGGGAGCAGAGGAGAGAGAAAGCAGAGCCAAAAGGCAAACTAGCACAAACTGAAAATAATATAAAAAGAATTATTATAAATCTTATTTTAGAAAGGTAACAACACAAAAAAATAATAATAACCTAGATAATCTTTAAAATGAAATCTTTATTCACTTTATCATCAATCTCCAGATCTATTAGTCTTTCCCGACCTCAATTAATATTTGGACTGATTTTATTTGTATATCCAAAGAAAGAGAAGGACAAAAAGTGTAAGAGCAATGACAACAAATGGATAACATTGCTTCAGGAATATAGTGCTGTAAAATCTCCATCATATCAATTTGAGGCATAATCATCTAAAAAAACTATTCATGGTTGTGTCGAGTTGATTTATTTATTTAATATTTTAGGAAAAATCAGTACAACATGAAAACATGATAACATAAAAAGTATAAATATCATTATACCAATAATAACAATCATAATTTATGGAAAAAATACTTTTAATACTATAAAAATCAAATTAACGCCCAGAGCATACGCCTTTATGCCAGGGGTTTACGCTTTTGCGCCCAAGACTTACTCTCCAATTTCTAGGGCGTATGCCCTATAGATCTATGCCTTTCTTTAGGTCCCGAGCATTTTTGGTACGCCCCGCCCCGAAAACGCCTCCGGGAAACACCGATTAACACTATAATATTGCTACTTCAAATATATATATATATATATATATATATATATATATATATATATATATATATATATATATATATATATATATAACAACGTAAATTTAACTTACTACTTTAAATCATTTTTACACTATCAGTATAATTTAACTTATTATTATAGCTATTCTCACACTATTTTCGAGGTTATCACACCAAGAATTTGATATGAAAAATTACTTACTGTTATAGATCAATTTAGGTTATCACTCTATCCTCACTCTAATTTTACTTCAAAATTGTAGTATATAAAGGGTTGCTCCATAATCCATTTATTTATTCTCTCGTTAACTACAATCCATAATATCAATCAAGTGTAATTTTCCACATTAACAATGTAAACAATTTTTATACTATTAAAATACTTAAATATCAACTAGAATGCATTGTCCATAATAAGCTTAGGGGTCAGTAACTTGAAAAAGAAGACATAACTAAACAAAATAAAGCGAATTTTCGGTGGAATCCGTTGAAAATTGGCTTGTTGGAAACATTTTTATATTTTATTGATAATGAAAAGAAAATTTATTACTTAAATGAAAAGGTAGAAGTGAAAAATAGAGTTTGTGCGCTAATTACATGGGATAGTTCTAAGCGAAGCCATCACTAAAGAGTAAAGAGTGATTGTTTAGAAGCCGAATTAAGAAGAGAAGATTACGTTACTAAACTGTCACGACCCAAATCATGGATCATGCGGGCACCCACACTAACCTTCCCTGGTGGGCGAACCCTTCAGATAACTACCTTAATTTGATACAACATGCGGAATAAATGCTATTAT